>NC_084738.1:45344563-45374563 GCF_033978785.1 Entelurus aequoreus | reverse complement strand
ATAGTTTTTCATACTATTACTTAGAAGATTATTTATGAATGACATACTATTTTCCTATACTTAAAACTACTCGTATGTAAGCATGTGTGAAAGGTAGCATTCCGCACACGAGGAGAGGGATTGGGTGGAATAAAAACACAAAGCGAATGTTTCTTCTCGATATGTCAAGATTTCATTTTGTTTTTCCAAAGAGGTGCATTTGTACAGATGTCAAATACGTTCACACCGACAAGGTTTCTCCATGGCTATAGAGGGTGGGGTCTGGGTGGTGGTCTGTGAGAGATGGTAACGACAATATACTACAAACAAAGTTGGCTGGGAACTACTGCGCCCCCTGCAGGCCACACTGTCCTCTGCCACCACAAAGTTCTGTTCCTTGGCGAGCAAAGGGCCCCCCACTTCTTTCACTTCCTGCTCAGTCCTGGGGGGTCCAGAGTGTTCGGAAACAAGTGGCAGTAAGCAAGGGGCCAAAGAAACCAACAAAAAAAACTCCCAGCCATCTCCAGCATAGTACACATAATAATATCACAATAATTACTAGTTAATTGTCAATGATTGTTAATCATCTTAAATTATGTGTGGTAAATGTTTACATCTTAGAACCCAAACAGCCCACGTTGTAAAGTGATAGGAGTTAACAAAACTTTAAAGTGGGTTTATACACTTTTTTTTTTTTTTTTTCCTTTCTGCCTGAGTTGGTTATCCAGCGCTATGGACACAAAAACTATGTGATTAAAGAACGTGTTGTGTTCATTTCCTGCTTTGTCTGAAATGAACACACAAATAAAAGGCTGTGTTCACACTTGTGGTTCGCTACTCTGGTCCAGACCGCATAAAACAAACTTGGACTTAGGTGCAGTTTGCTTAGTGTTCACGCTTGGAGTTTTGTCATGTCAGCAAATATTGCACAGGAAAGAAGTCAAGACTTCAGCTTTTGCGACTTCACTTCATGACACGACTCGAATCCTTAAAAGCAAAACAACTTGAACATCTTACGTTGTTTTTATATTCAGCTATTATTATTCACCTGTTTACATTTCACCAAAAGCTCCTAAAATACTTTTTGTGACGTAATTATAATACTCCAAATCAAAATTTTGTTGAAAGTGTAATTTTGTATATGTTCTGCTATTTCACCAAAAGCTTCTGAAATATACTTTTTAAGAGAAGTTTTTGTGAAGTAACAAACGTTCCAAAGGAAAATGCTTTGTGCTGGCTTGAATATGCAGGCTACTTTTGTAGTTTGCTATTTGCACCAGCTTAGATTTCACCAAAAGCTTCCAAAATATACTTTGAACATCAACTCAAATAACTCAAAGGAGAATGTTTTCTGCTGGGTTAGGTTTTTTTTTTAATATTGTGCTATTTATACTATCTTTGATTTCACCAAAAGCTTCCAGAATATACTTTTAAATAGAGGTTTTTGAAAGAAACCCAAATATTCCAGAAGAAAATGCTTACTGCCGTGTTAAATTTGAAGGCTGTTTTCATATTCTGCCTTTTTTTCCCAGCCTTGAGTTCACCAATAGCTTCTAAACCATACTTTCAAAGAGCAACTGTTCTGACAAACACAAATATTTTAAAATAAAAGCCTTTCTGCTGGGTGAGTTTATATATTATTTTTATATTCTGGCATTTTTACCTTATCAGATTTCACCAAAAGCTTCCTAAATATACTTTTAAAGATATGTTTTTGTTAAGTAACTCAAATATTCCAAAGAAAAGTGTTTTCTGTTGGGTTAAATATGCAGGCTGCTTTTTTTTTTTTTTTTACCAGCCTAGAGTTCACCAAAAGCTTCTAAACCAGACCTGGGCATTCTGCACGTCCCTGTCCGGCCCTTTGTACGTCCCTGTCCGGCCCGCGTGAGGCCAATTATAAATTACAAAATACATTTTAAAAAGTATCTATTTCGAGTGTGCAATACAACGGTGCTGCTTTTGTTTTGAAAAGCGTTATTTGTATTACTTCCGTGTGGACGTATGCTCGTGCGCGCGGCGGCAATCACAAATACAAAATAAATTTAAAAAAACATCTTTGTCGTGCGTGCAATACAACTGTGCTGCTTTTATTTTGAAAAGTGTTATATGTGCGTATGTCCTGTGAGGGAAGGCGCACAGCGACAAGTGATGCCCGGTTATCCCCGAGACGCTAAAAAGAGAAAAGTTGATGACGAATGGCGTGTTTTAAAAAAGACATGGACTGCCAAGTAAAGGTAAAGCTGTGTGCTTATTTGTGGTACACACGTTGCTGTGTTTAAAGAATATAGTGTAACGACCTGCTGAAGTAGATGTTGTCTTCTTGAGTTGCGTAAATGAGGAGTGAGGAGACGTGCGTGTGGAAGGAACGAGATATGTTGAGCTGTGTTAGTATAGCTTGCTCAATAAAAGTTTAAAAAGAGCGTCAGACTTGGTGTGGACTTCTTCTGGACGCTACAATTGGTGGCAGAAGTAAAACTTTGTGCATACTGCACTGTTTGTGTGCTACGTCATCGGGAGGTACGTGCCACGTGAGGAGCTCGCCGCAAAGAGAGAGAGAGAGAGAGACAGAGAGAGAGAGACAGAGAGAGAGAGACAGAGAGAGAGACAGCGTTTACAGGTGCAGCCATGCTGCTTGCCATGGGGGAATTCCGCCTTCAATGAAGACTCCCAGGTTTGATGGCAAGGCGAACTGGGAGGCATTTCATCCCACTTGTGACATCAATTGTAGCGTCCAGAAGAAGTGCACACCAAGTCTGATGCTCTTTTTAAACTTTTATTGAGCATGCTATACTAACACAGCTCAACCTATCTCGTTCTTTCCAAAAGGAAAACCAATCCTCACTCCTCATTTCCGCAACAGCAACGCTTCCTCCTTCTTCGCCAATCACCTTACAGGCGTGCTACGTTCACAACAAAGAGGATGCAGGATAAAGTGACAGAAATTGAAATTTTTGTATTGTAATATACATCAGGAAGTGTTGTGTAAGAAAGTGTTAAAAATAACACCATCAAAAGCCATCTGCTTTTGAATAAAGATAAGTTAGGTTAAATGAAAATATTATTATTATCTATTTTACGGTATATCAAAAATAATGAGCAAAATTTAATTGAAATATTGTCGGTGTGGCCCTCCAGCAGTGCTCGGGTTGCTCATGCGGCCCCCGGTAAAAATTAATTGCCCACCCCTGTTCTAAACGATACTTTTAAAGAGCAACTTTTCTGACAAATTCAAGTTTTCCAAAGGAAAATAATTTCTGCTGAGTGCGTTTTTAATGTCATTATTTATATTCTGGTACTTTTACCTACTTAGATTTCACCAAAACCTTCTAAAATAGACTTTTAAAGAGCACCTTTCGTGGTATACTGTAGCTCTAATATTCCAAATGCAAAAAATACTTCCTGCTGGGTTGAATATCTTTCCTTATTTTCACATTCTTCTATTTTTTTTACCAGCTTGGATTTTTTTGATTGATTGATTGAAACTTGTATTAGTAGATTGCACAGTACAGTACATATTTCATCAATTGACCACTAAATGGTAACACCCGAATACGTTTTTCAACTTCATGGTAAATTTCACCAAAAGCTTCTAAAATATACTTTTAAAGAGTACATTTTGTCAAATACTACAAAAGAAAAAGCTTTCTGCTGGGTCAAATACATTTAATTATTTTTCAAAAATTTTTTAACGGCTTAGATTTCACCCCCCCCCCCAAAAAAAAGACATTTAAAGAACACCGACAGCATTTCTCATGCGATCTCTCTGACATATTTGTCATTTCATGCAGAAATCCTAATTTTTTGTCATTGTTTATGTTCGTGTCGCATTCAAGTGCACCAAACTGCACCAAAGTTCACTTTCAAGCAGACCGAGACTTAACCTTAAGCGTTTTTTTTGTTTTTTTCCCCCAGATGAATGTGTGGACAATTGCCTGAGCCAACCGCAAACGCACCAGAGTTCCACCCAGCCGAAGCAAACACGCCCAAGTGTGAACGCACCTTAGAAGCGCACATGCTTGTTTTTCTCTTTTCTTGTTTTTGTCATCCTAAACGTCAAAAAAGCTCCACACATTCATTTTTTTTTTTTTTCAATTGTGCAAGAGACAAAAAAACCCAAACAAACTAAGCAGTGATCCTCCAGGAGGATGCTTGTCGTGAGAAGATGACACAGCGATCTCTACAAAGAAGGGATGCGTGACACCTCGGCCCCGTTGGACCCGGAAAAAAACAACAACACCTCATGATTTATCGCCCCCCTTGTGGCAAATACTCCACCAGCTCCGATTGGAAAAGTGCTGAGACGTCTTTAAAAAGCTCACATGTGCATCTACTTTTTTCTTGGTTTCTTCTTCTTACAAACAAAACAAAAAAAGTGGTCCCCACTTGGCAATGAGGTCATTATGAACCTTAACAAGGTTTGTCCATTCACGCACATCATCATCATCATAGGAGTCTATCACACACGCACACACACACACACACGCACGCACACACGCACACAAAGGAAGGCCGCCAAGGACAAAGACAGGAATAGAAGCAAAATAAAGAAAAAGGTGTTTCTGCTACATGGACTTGGCACAGTGAAGAAAACTATTGCACGTTACCAAACATTTACTGAAGGGGTTAAAAAAAAGAAAAATAAGTTTACTTTCCTTCCCTCGGAAACAGTCTGCGTTAAAAGTAATGAAAAGTGTGTGTCGCAAGCAGTGGCGTAGCGCAGCTTGTCCAACATTGGCGAGTGTGAGCCCACATTAGTGCAGAGGTGTGTAAAGTGGCCTTTTGCTGCCCACGTGGCTTCTTATTGGTCCACTGCTTCATTTGCATACACAACCAAGACAACTCCATTAAAAGCTTCGACAAGAGAGAAAAAAATGGTTTTGTTGCCGATAACACAGAATATTTGAATATTGAACAGATTACATTTCTAATGATGAACAAGTGCAAACATTATGGTTTGGAAATGAGCAGAATGGCACAAAATGTCTCCACATGGTCAACAATAACAAGCTTTTGTGCTATTTTTTTTTTTTTTGCTTAAGGACTGATCTTGCACGCTACGCCACTGCGTGAAAGGTAGCTCGCGGTTATTGAGGGTTGCAGTGTTGCGCCCCCTGCAGGGGGGAAAGAAGGGTTTGGAGGTTTTTTTGGGGGGTTGTCTTACTGCACAAACGAGGACGAAATCCCTGAATACAATTGGCTGAAAGTTGAAAGTCTTGTCTTGTCTTGTGAGGGTTTTGGTTGCTGGAGGATCACTACGAAATGTTTATTGCCAACTACTCGGTGGAATGATTGTGTGAGTGTGTGTGTGTGTGTGTGTGTTGTTGTATTTTCTACACTTCTTGAGAAATCAACAAGGAAAAGTACCTGCCATACGAGGACCGGTGAACAAGTTTACCATGAATTGATTAACGTGGACCCCGACTTAAACAAGTTGAAAAACTTATTGGGGTGTTACCATTTAGTGGTCAATTGTACGGAATATGTACTGTACTGTGCAATCTACTAATAAACATTTAGTGGTCAATTGTACGGAATATGTACTGTACTGTGCAATCTACTAATAAAAGTCTCTATCAATCAAAGTTAGGACAGAAATCATGGTCCCAATACGGAAAACCATTGCATCTAATAGAGAATGTCTCATTTGCACCCCTGCTGGTGAAATCTATCAAAATTAGGGTGGTGCCAAAAAAGAGGGATTTTTCAAATTGACTGTGTCGGTTTTAAAAGTGCTCCCCCTCTGGTCAACGTATGTAATAACAGGTGTGTGTACGAAATTGAAATGTGCCCCCTTTGGCCCAAAAAATGTATATGGGGACGGCGTGGTCCTCTCCAAGGTTTCTCATTGTCCCATTAGGTTGAGTTTTTCCTTGCCCTGATGTGGGATCTGAACCGAGGATGTTGTTGTGGCTTGTGCAGCCCTTTGAGACACTCGTGATTTAGTTTAGGGCTATATAAATAAACATTGATTGATTGATTGATTAAAAAAACAATTTCAAAGAAAAAAAGAAAAAGAAAAAAAGAACTAAAAGCTTACTTTTTTTATATTTACATAGTTGTTATATATTATTAATGTTGTAAATACAAATCTTTATATATCTATAAAGGGTGGTCCTAAAGAGGTAGGCATTTTTCGGAGGTCTCAAGAAGGTAATGAATACAAGAATGTGTGTGTGTGTGTGTGTGTGTTTGTGTGTGTGGGTAAAGCAAAGTGCACACCTATTGCTTTCTTAGGTAACCATAGCAACACAAGCATCACTTGACTTTGGCTCCATAGTTACATTGTGTCTTTTATTCTTAGAACCTGAAGAAGTGTAGAGGTTTGCGAGAGGCTGGTTGGTTTAATGACATGTTCAATGGGTTGGTGGTCTGTGGGGGGGGTTGTTAATACATTCAAGCATACAGAATTTATTTTTTTTGATGGAGTAAAGTAAATATGCACTACTGTGCCTATGCAGTGGAACCCTGGCTTTTTCTTACAAAAATAAAGCATCTTCAAAATCTCATACAGGGTCTCGGTAATCCACCATGCACATCATCATCATCATCATCATCCACTCAGCATCCATCTGTGCGCCTGTCATCGTCAAGCCCAAAAAACAATAAAACTGGGGACCCCTCAGGTCAATCCCCTTAATGCACCTTTGTCGTCATCTACTATAAGTCGCCCATTGGTGTCTCTCTCCTTTAATCAGACCCCTGGCAGCCCCGTGGGTCACCCTTGAGGTTTCCCCATGGTGTGTCGTCCCCAGGACACATGTGGGATGCTCTAAGGCAGGGGTATTCAAATAAATTGTTTTGGGGGCCACATTTACAGAAAGCTAAGGACCGGGAGGCCGAACTTCTCCCTTTTCTGTTATTCTTGTTTTGTATATTCCGGAGAACCAGCGCCCTCTACAGTGGACATTTTATTTTGTTAGCGAGACAGGAGCTGCACAAAAGCTGGTGGAAAATCATCTCTAAGGCTACGTTCACACTGCAGTTGGATGTCCTATTCTGATTTTTTTGTCAAATCCAATCTTGGCCGTTCATATTACAAAAAAAAGTGATTTCTAATGTGAATGCAATCTGACCCGCATGACGGCAATGGCTTCCACTCCCGTCGTCGGTCTCAATATTGGTGCATTTGTGGCAATTTCAAAGATTTTGTGCAATCAAAGTCAACATTTTCTGAACAAAATGATTGTGCGTATAAGATTAAGAAGGAAGAAGACAAGGATTTTGGCCCTTGCAGTTTTACGACATCATTTGCTTTGATGTCTGCTTGAAGAGCGTGTCTGTGGGCGAGTCGTCAGAGACAGGAGTGGTGGATGTTTCACGGGAGTTCCTAAAACATTTTTTCCACAAGTTTTCTGCTCTGTTGTCAGCAATTTATTTTGTAACCGTCTATTTCTGCTAATAATTATGACGCTTATCGCTTTTTGATGGAGTTCTGGTCAGATGAATGCGACCTCAGCGCAGTAGTGTTCACATCGCATATACAGTATATCCCTATTTATATCCACATACGAAAGAGGCCTGGGTCGGATATGAACAATTTGGAATTGCACTGTTCACACTGACGTGACAAAATCCGATACAGGTCTCATTTGGGCAAAAAAATGGGAATTGACCTGCAGTGTGAACAAGGCCCATGACAGCACTCTGCAGCAAAAATGGGAGTCTCTCACAAGTTTTTTGCACCGAACTCGCTGGCCACCAGTTGGATTGCCCAAATGTTGAAAAAGACAGGACGTAAAATGGAACCTTGAGGAACACCACTTGTATAACTAAAGAAGTTGAACATGACTGCTGACTGCATCTGAAGTAAACAAGCTACAGCAACGCCTTAAAGTTACATAAATGACATTACGGGTGAAAAAAAATGTGTAACTACCAAAAAGGAGAGGACTTAAAAGTGGTGCCCTGAGGAACACCTCAGTTATGTGATTTACATGTTTGGACTTCAATGTTCTATGTAATGTCAATGTTAATATGCGAGGATCTGCCAAAGTGTTTACAGTGGTCAAAGTTCCTCTTCACAACAGGAGCACTCTTGTGTTTTTAGGAATATGCTGCAAAAATGTTTATCCTTGTCATTAGTGGCCCAGATTTGGACCCCAGGCCTGCCAGTTGCATAGCCTTGCTCTAAGGCATACTTGCCAACCTTGAGACCTCCGATACCGGGAGGTGGGGGGCGTGGTTAAGAGGGGAGTATATTTAAGCTAGAATTCACCAACTCAAGTATTTCATATATATATATATATATATATATATATATATATATATATATATATATATATATATATATATATATATATATATATATATATATATATATATATATATATATATATATGTATGAAATACTTGACTTTCAGTGAATTCTAGCTATGTATATATATATATATATATATATATATATATATATATATATATATATATATATATATATATATATATATATATACATATATATATATATATATATATATATATATATATATATATATATATATATATATATTATTATACATATAAATAAAATAAATACTTGAATTTCAGTGTTCTGGAGGCTATCCAGTAGATGGCAGTATTGTCCTGTTTAAGAGTGTCACAACATTGCTGTTTACGGCAGACGAACTGCTTTACGGTAGACTAAACGTGACTGCTGTTGTTGTGTGTTGTTACCACGCTGGGAGGGCGTTAATGAAACTGCCTAACAATAAACCCACATAAGAAACCAAGAACTCGCCCTCGATCATTCTACAGTTATGAAGTCATTGGGCAGGCAAGCTGTTTATATTATGGGAAAGCGGACGTGAGAACAGGCTGTCCCCACTCAGATCCGCATTGAGCTGGAGGGGGCGTGGCCTCCAGCTCCGGCTGAATACCGGGAGTTTGTCGGGAGAAAATTTCTGCCGGGAGGTTATCGGGAGAGGCGCTGAATACCGGGAGTCTCCCGGTAAAAACGGGAGGGTTGGCAAGTATGCTCTAAGGTAATCTCTTACACTCTCACTCCTCCTTGATTGCATCCTTCGCTGACCCTCCCAGTCATCCCTTACCAAGGGTATAGGGTGTCTAAAGTGCGGCCCGGGGGCCATTTCCAGTTGCAGATTGTTTTTTTGATAGTAAATAATTATTCACGAGACATTACACAGATTTCCAAAGTTAACATGTTGATGTTTTCTTCAGCTAGCACAGCAAATTTGATCTAAATTGGATTGCTTTCCATCATTTTTTTTTTTAATGTGGCCCTCAGTGGAAAAAGACACCTCTGCCTTATGTTGCTCCCTGGGGGACGACACCCCATGGGGGTCCTTCCTAGAAAGTTCCCCTGTGCGTTGGCCCCCATGTTTCCCCCAGATAGTGCACCCCCTGGCCCTGAGAGAGCGTACGTAACGTGTGTCAAATAACGGCTACATCTTTGTGCAACAGGTTTTTCCCGCACCACAGCCCCAGTTCGAACCCCCCGTGGGGACGCCAAATGTCGACTGGAGCTCAGTAGGCAGGCACATTGCACACTGTGTGTGTTTAACTCAGAAATATTGGGGCTGCTCCAGTGTTTCTTTTTTTGCGGGTGGCCTCGAGCTCATCATAAAAGATCGGGGGTCCACCCGCCAAAAAAACAAACAAAACAAAAACCATACGACTCTCTCCCACCTGATGTGCAAACTGCAAGATTCTCTTTAAAGATTTCAAGCGGAAACACTGGACATGAACATTGTCTATTCATATATTTCTCTAGCTATGAAGTGTATTACTTGTCTATACATAGTATACATAAACTCATACACGAACACGCCACATGTGCAACTGGTACTGTTAACTACGAGTGTGCATACGGCCAAAAAGCAGTCCGATGGGGACGATATGCACCCAAATCGCCACCGATACAGTACAACAATCAAATTACAGGGATGGCCTGGATTGTTGTGTGTTCTATATGTGTGTGTGTGTGTGTGTGTGTGTGTGTGTGTGTGTGTGTGTGTGTGTGTGTGTGTGTGTGGACAAACATAAGCCAGCGTCTCGCACAATCTAGCACACGAAAAGACAAAGACACCCTTCAAAACTCGTGCGGCGCGAGCTCTTCGTCCAATTTCTTTTGAGGCACATCTACGGCACCGGAAAAAAAAAGTTAATTACAAAAACAACTTGACCCCGCCTTCGCTCTGCCAAAGTGCTGCTGCTGCTACTTGTTAGTCACCCCCCCTCCCCCTCCCCCCATGTCTTAAAAACGCCAACAAACATACAGTACTGCGTTAAAAACAACCACGACGCTCTCGAGTTACAAAAATAGAACGGAACATATTTCTCACCAAATACGAGGAGGAACGTCGGCCAACCCAGTGTGTTTGTACAAAGTCATGTTTGGATAGAAAATGACCTGTCACAGTTCCACTTTATGACCCCTGATTCATATTTCTCTGACAATCATTTCAAAATGGGCGTTTGATATGGAGCAGAATGCTGAAATGCTAAGCTAACGAAGAAGAAGCGTTGTTCCCTCTCACACGTGCTGCAGAACACCGTCAGCTAACGGCCTCGCTGAGCTAGCGCTCCTCGCCCGTCCTTCCGCGAAGTCTTGTGAAAAGCCTTCGCCAAAAGCACAGGTTGTTTTCATCCATCAAAACTAGGTCGAAGGTGAGAGCGTGTCGAGTGTTGTCGTCTAGTCTAAGGTGAAAACAAATCATGAAACACTAAAGTGAGCTTTCACCTTTTCCTGGTCACATTCACTTGCCGATATTTGACCTTCCCTCGATGGTGACCTTCACCTCGTGGGGGATAAAAGAAGGTTTGGCCAAGGTCAAGGGCGGCTCCTCGGATTTTTCAACTTTCCGACCCTCGGGGGCCGACCACCTTCGCTTCCTGCCCCCAGATGACATCCCAGGCTTCCCGGGTTCCGCGAGCTCGTCTTTCAAAACCAACCTGGAACCTCTTTGCCCAAACGCCAGATCCCCGTTTTCCACAGTGCTGTTACACTCCTTCCCGCCGCTGCCACCCAGCTGGCCAACGCCATTCTCCCGCTCACCGTGCCAGGATCCTCCTCCACTGCACCTCTGGGGAACATTGGAGAGAGGCTTAGGGGCCCTGGGGTGCCCGCGACTGGGGGCCAGCTCTGAAGGCTGAGTTCTGGGCAGAGACCCGTTCCTCAGGTTCTTGAGGGTGAGCGAAATACAAACATCGCCTACGGAAAGCTTGGTGCAAGGCAGCTCCAGAAGTTGGGTGGTCCGGTCCGGGCAGCAGGAAGACCACCCCTGGCCAAAGACGAAGAAGGGGTACTCCACCAAAACCTCCACGCTCACCTGATACCAACACAAACAAGATTATTATTATTAATATTATTGCTTGTCAGAAGAGATGTGCGATATGGCCTAAATCTTTATCACTATATTGTTTGTTACAGTAGGAAAGGGCTTCATATGGCTCCATTCGTCACAGTTTACCTGACACATGAAACGTGACATATTGGGTGGGTGCACAATCCACTTTAATCGGATAGCAGATAGCAGTAGAGTGTTGAATATCTTAAAATGTTTTTTCAACCATGACCACAGTTGCTATTAGGGATGTCCGATAATATCGGACTGCCGATATTATCGGCCGATAAATGCTTTGAAATGTAATATCGGAAATTATTGTTATCGGTTTCAAAATTATCGGTATCGGTTTCAAAAAGTAAAATGTATGACTTTTTAAAACGTCGCTGTGTACACGGACGTAGGGAGAAGTACAGAGCGCCAATAAACCTTAAAGGCACTGCCTTTGCGTGCCGGCCCAGTCACATAATATCTACGGCTTTATACGCACACAAGTGAATGCAAGGCATACTTGATCAACAGCCATACAGGTCACAATGAGGGTGGTCGTATAAACAACTTTAACACTGTTACAAATATGCGCCACACTGTGAACCCACACCAAACAAGAATGACAAACACATTTCGGGAGAACATCCGCACCGTAACACAACATTAACACAACAGAACAAATACCCAGAACCCCTTGCAGCACTAACTCTTCCGGGACGCTACAATATACACCCCCCGCTACCCCTAACACTTCAACCCCGCCCCCCCCCCCCCGACCCCGCCCACCTCAACCTCCTCATGCTCTCTCAGGGAGAGCATGTCCCAAATTCCAAGCTGCTGTTTTGAGGCATGTTAAAAAAAATAATGCACTTTGTGACTTCAATAATAAATATGGCAGTGCCATGTTGGCATTTTTTTCCATAACTTGAGTTGATTTATTTTGGAAAACCTTGTTATATTGTTTAATGCATCCAGCGGGGCATCACAACAAAATTAGGCATAATAATGTGTTAATTCCACGACTGTATATATTGGTATCAGTTGATATCGGAATCGGTAATTAAGAGTTGGACAATATCGGATATCGGCAAAAAAGCCATTATCGGACATCTCTAGCTTATTGTTTATTACAGTAGGAAAGGGCTTCATATGGCTCCATTCGTCACAGTGTACCTGACACATGAAACTTGACCAATTGGGTGGGTGCACAATCCACTTTAGGCGGCAGATAGCAGTAGAATGTTGAATATCTTAAAATATTATTTCAACTTTGACCACAGTTGCTATGTAAAGTGCCGCTTTCCATTGTTTTCAGCAGACTGCATTGCATTCTTCCTATCACGCGAGATCCACCAAGGAATGGGGCCATATGAATCTCTTCCCTACTGTATATCCAGTAAATGATAATATGGGTTACAAAGGCTCCTAATTTAGCTGCTGACATATGCAGTAAACCTTCTGTGTCATTTCCGGTTGTATTATTTTCTGAAAACTATTGTTAATCTACTTGCTAATTTACTATTAATATCTGGCTACGTTCTCTTATAACATGGGTTTATCTATAAAATGTAATAAACACTTATTCTTCTGTTGTTTCAATACTTTACATTAGTTTAATATACTTGGTATCGTTACTGTAAATGTTTGTATCGCTCCACCCACATTTGTTCAAGAGCTCTACCTTGCGGTTTGCATATCTTCCTATGGTGTACAGTGTCAGAAGGATTGTATTTAAGTTATCACAAAACTTAATGATGCCATGAGTTCCCGGCAAGCAGACAAAAGCTGTCTTTGATCCTACCAAGAAGAAGGCTTGTAAAACTCCACTGTGTAGGATGGGAAGCAACATGAAGGTGTTCTGTTTCTTTGATGTATTTTAATCCACAGAAAGATTTTGTCTTGACCCGAGAACTACAAAGCATAGAGGAAGCAGGACCAGACTCCCCTCCAGGCGACCTTTTCTTTGAACTATTTTACGACCTTTTCTTTGAACTGTTTTGTAACCAAAGGCAGTGGGTGTTTACGACCCCCTCCCTTAGAAACAGCTGTTGCCATATAATCAGGGAAAGTCCAAATAAAAGAGGAGGCGTACAATCTTTCGTCAGAGCGTGGTGAGACTGTTCAAAGAGTACAGTCCAGACGTCTCTCCTCAATTGAGCCAAATGTAATTCTGTCTCTGTTTAATTCCTTGCTTCTTGTCTTGTTTAATAGATGTCATCAGTGTTTGAACCTGACATACAGTGTAGCATGTTTAGCTATTTCTCGTCCTCCGGGATGATACTTGGAAGAAAATTATTTTTTTTGCTGCCATGGAGGCGAGGATTACTGACTGAGAAGTTGTTTCCCACTGTTGAGGGACGTTAGCAGCGAGCAAGAATGCCACATTGCATTGAGGACACGTTCGTTCGCATCCATTCATCCATTTTGTACCGCTTGTCCCTTTCGGGCGGGATACAGCTAAAATGTGTCATTAACATGTATTATAACGATAAGACGATAGTATTAAAAACTTTACCGTCAGCTATCACTTACATCTTTTACCGTCTATATCGCACAACCCAACTTATCAGTAGTGACGAGTCAAACGACACTGACAAGGAGTAATACTATCTCTCTCGGTGTGTGTGTCGCTTTAAGAAAAACAAACACGTGATTGATACAGCTGCCATGTCGTTGGACTATGAAGCGCCCAACTGTGTTTATGAGGAAGGGCTTTTTTAGGGTTACAAGTGAAAGCTCGTACGGTTGTTGTCACCACCATCGATCTCAATTAACTTAAGAAAAAGGAAAAATGTTCAAAGTCTGGGATCATTTCCATCTTATAGCGCTAAAAATAAGGTAAAAGTTTTTTTTCCGGTTAAGTATTTGACTCATTGACCAGAGTAGCATGTTTTATATTCTCTCTGCGCAGCTGATCAATTAAAGAAAGACAATTAGGTCAAATGTAGTGACTTTTTTTATCAAGTCGATGGCAGTTGACCTTTATGAAACACCAACACAGTACCAATACAGCTCGTGAGTGTGCCATATGTCTGTGTACGTTTTGGTCATTGAATTTTCGTTTCATGAGTGGGATTTGAAAGAGAAAACCCTATTATTTGTTTATCATTTTGAAATACAAAAACATAAAATTGAAAAAAGAGCGTTCTTTTTTTTTTTATTGAAAAGCAATACCTATATCTAAATGACGTTTGGATTTTATATTTCATATTAGCAGACATTTTTTAGCAGAAGGTTTTTTTTAATTTTTCGATACCAGAGCCGGAAGTTGCTACTTAAAAACAAGACTACCAACTGGCATGTAGGACAAAAACCATATCAATATTGTGTTGTATTTGGCGTTTACAATTACGAATAAAACATAAATTCATGAGCTTTCTGGTGAACAATACAACGGCACACTGTTTCTTCTCTCCAGGCCAGTCCGTGGTCGGTACGTGTACCTTCCGTTCATTCTATTTCCAATTCTTAAACGCAAACCAAAAAACTAAATTAGGGCCGTTTTTCAATTTTTATTATACATGGCAGGTTTTAAAACAAACCAAAAAGAGTTGATTTTCATTAAAATATTGCCATAACATTGGATTTAGTGCAGTTCTTCTTTTATTGCTTTTTTTCCCCCAGATAAACACAAAAATCGAATATATGTTCATCCAAAATGCAAAAATGTGTGGTTATCTGTGTGATGACAAATTGAACCGGAAGCAGTATTTTACCTTTTCCTTTACGTTTAGCATGTTTTTAGCATAACGCTAACATCTTTGTTCAGCAGCAGTCCTACTGTCGTTTTAAAAAAGTGTCATTAAATAGTTGTCCAACTTTCGTTTCAGTAATGAAAATAGAAGAAATGGCCTGAAATTAGTTTTTTGATTTGCATTTAAGAATTTGACATAGAATAAACAGAAGGTACACGGACCGTGGTTTTCTTTTCACTTTCAACTTCTGGTTCTGGTGTCAAAATAAAATAAAAAAAATCTGTCCTTAGTTTTGGCTGAATGGCGATGAACATTTTTGATACATTAAATAAAAAATGAAAATCAAACCATTTTTGGGATCCTGTTATTGCTCTTTGACACTGAAAAAGAAAAATGCTAAGTTAAAAAAAAAAAGTTTTTTCTAAAATGAAATTCAACCATTTTTCAGTTCCCATTCATCCATCCATCCATTTTCTACCACTTGTCCCTTTTGGGGCCACGGGGGGTGCTGGAGCCTATCTCAGCTGCATTCGGGCGGAAGGCGGTGTACACCCTGGACAAGTCGCCACCTCATCACAGGGCCAACACAGATAGACAGACAACATTCACACTCACATTCACACACTAGGGCCATGAACCCAGGACTACTCAGGACCTTCGTATTGTGAGGCACATGCACTAACCCCTGTACCACCGTGCTGCCTCAGTTCCCATTCATTAAAAGAAAATTGGATGACCAAAACATACGCTGACCCCGTACACTCCCTGAAGTGTCATTTACCCATCACTACTTATCTTGTTCATGTTGAGAGAAGTAAGCAGTGTGAAGCTAACAACTGGCCAAGAAGCAGCTACACTTAATGAATGTTTACCTGTGCACGGTGCTCGCCCACAGAGAACTGAACCACCGCAAAGTTAGGCGAGACGTGGCTCCCTTCGATGCGCTCCACCGTAGACGAGTCGATCTTCAGCTCTCTGCTGATCTCTGCACTCTGGATGAAGTCTTCCGTCTTCAGCTCCTCCACGCGCTTGAGCTCGCCGTCCGCCAGCTGGATGATGGAGCCCTTGACGAAGTACGGCGGCAGCGACGGGGGAGCTACCGCGCTCGACTGCGGCGGAGGCGCCATCGTTGATGGGACGACGGGGAGGTGCAGCTGGGCTTGGACCACCCCGCCCGAGGCGACCTGGTGATACGAGACGCCGGGATTGTCTTGGGTTTCTCCTCTCGGGGCGGCGATGTAGGTGTAAGGGGGAGCTGCAGGAAAGGGGGCCTGGGTGGATGACGTAATATCCTGGGACACAGTGGGCTCTAGCGTGGGAGCTCTGCTTTCATTGACTGGGATGATGACTGGCTGGGTGCCAGTGATGAGAACGTGCTGTTGTAGGCTGGTGTGGTAGCCCATTGGCGTGTGCTGGCTGCCCCTGGACCCCGCTATGTAACCAATCACTGGGGACTGGGGGTAGACGCCGGGGGAAGGCAGCCCCACGGACTCCAATGTGGAGCTGTGGGTGGTCTGTATAACAGTCTGTGGCGATAGTGGGCCAACTGCAGCTTTTAGATTGTCAACACTTAAGGGGGGTGGAAAGGTGAAAGAAGGGGTGCGATTGATTGGCTTCCCCAGGAGAATGTTGCCTTTCTCCATGTGGGCGGAGGTCTTCTCAGGGCTGTTCCTGGCTGGTACCAGCTGGTGGTCCCCATGGCTGTTGGGCATGAGCATTACGGAGGTTCTCAGCGCCATGTGGTCGTGAGCATACTCTGACGGGAGAACCAGCTGGCAGGACTCGTAGGCGTCGCGGGATTTGATTGGCTTAGAGTGTCCAGACTCAAACCTCAGGGTCCGATCCAACCCTCCGTTGTGAAGCTCTCTGGACCCCCCTTCCTCTTTCCTGGGGGTTCCTCCGTCCGTGTACTGTGACGCTGGCGTGTGATGGCCGTGCAGTGAGTGAGGCGAGCGCAGGGTCCGAGGAGAGGCGCGGAGCGGGGTGGCGTCTGTGGGCGGCGGAGGCATGGAGGAGGTGTGCCGGATGGATGCCCGCTGTTGCTCGAATTTGGAGGCGTGGGAGGGAGCGCAGACGGTCTCTGCGTGCGATGAGGTTCTGGAGGAGAAGGGAGGAGGCAGCGGCGGAGGTGGAAGCAGCTGGGGAGCGATGTAGCTGGCGTAGGGCGCAGTGTAAGGCGAGGTGATGAACTGAAGGTTGGGAGGCAGTTGAGCGTAGTGGACCGTCCCTCCGACGTGTGGGGACGTGTAGACCGTGGGGAGGGAGGACACCAGCGTCATGGAGGAGGAGTCCGACGCGGAGAAGAGGGATTTATACTGGGGAGCACCTGATTGTGCAGAGCTGCGAGGAGCGCTCATGGTGCTTCCATTGCCACCGCCGCCGCCCACAAGCCATGCCACGTTATCATGGCGCTGGGGGTCTGGAGCAGAGGGTATAGTCGGGGAGCGGTTTTCAGACGGGAGCTCCCTCTTCTTCGGGGGAAGACATTCATTACTGCGTTCCTGGTTGGACTTCATCTTGACCTCTCGTGTACTTACTTGATCCTTTTGTTGCCTTCTTCACACTTTCCTCTCTCCTTCTACATGTGCTCGTTTCCTCGTACTTGGCGTCGCCCTACGGAAACATCCGAGTCCCGCTGAGGAAGTGAGTCGGGATTCAAGATGGAAAAGGTAAGGAGGAGGGGCCTGAGGGGAGGCGGGACGGCCTGTTCGGTCCGGGTGATTCTAACGACCGGAGGAGGGCGAGCTGAGGGCGCAAGGCGAGAACGTCACGGCGTCACACCTGCTGCATCCGCCGAGGACGACGGGGGGCCGAGTGCGCCGCGCTTCATGCGGAATCATCGCCCTGCGAGCGTCCCCTCACGCTGCACGATCCTGAAAGACAAAACAGGCACAAAGTCGGCATTAGTCTATTCTTGTATTGGATAGTGCAGGTGTACCTAATGTTATGGCCTGTGTGTGAGAGTGTGTTCGCACCATCTGTTCTGGAAAGTTTGGTGTGAATCTCATGAATAATGTAAAAAGTATGCTGACATCTGAGCGCGCTCAGTTACGCTGACACGTGTTCTTTTCCTCATAAATCTGCACACGCACACGAGTTATAAAGCACGCACATACACACATTAGTTATACAACACACTAGCACACACATTTTTGTACAACTAATTCTGTCCAGCATGCACTCACTTTGCACTCAATGTTGTTGCAATACAACGCTGAGTCATTTAGTTCCTCATTTTATAGAGTTGCATAGTTCAGTAAAAAAAAAAAACAGGGCGATGAATAAAATAAATTAGCTCTTTTAATTCTAACCCAGTAAGACATGACAAGAATTTGTTGCTGCCATTACTTTCAAATTCTATCCAAATTTGAATGCATTTACAAGGATGTCTGACACCTTCCAAAGCAACAGGTGGCGCTATGACTTCTAACTCAATGGCCATGCCAGCCAATCAGAAGTAAAAAGAAAGCCATTTGTGGAAAAGGCACAATAACAAAAATGGTGAAGTAAGGCGGGAAGAAAAGGGGAAATGTGGATAAAAAAAATGTATACAAACAAATCCAAAAACAACATTTCAATTATATTTATTATATTATGATAATATAATTATCAGAAATGTCAGTTTTAATAAAATATAGGCTTAAAGGCAGAAATGTTATGGTTGTACATAAATCCCTAAAATGCACGTCAAGTCATTATAATAGATATACACCATTTTAACCACCCAGAAGGGCTTCTCAATTATTTTCTGTAACGCCCAGCCAGGAAGAAGAAAACATTTTATACCGCCCACCAATGTTCCCTCTAATTTTTCATGTGTGTGAGCAAACGCAAAAACTCTCTGAGCATTCAGTGGAGCCCATGTGAGCAACATCAGACGTGCACACTGTGGCTACACCAGCAGCACACCTGTCCCAAACCTGACTAAATAACAAGTTCAATCTCCATCCATCCATCCATTTTCTACGGCTAGTCCCTTTCGGGGTCGCTGGAGCCTATCTCAGCTGCATTCGGGCGGAAGGCGGGGTACACCCTGGACAAGTCCCCATCTCATCGCAGGGCCAACACAGATAGACAGACAACATTCCCTTATTATTATAATCAAATGACAGCAGTCATTTCCATGACATAATTTTCTAATATAAGTGTTTAGGCCCACTTACAATGACAATAACAAAAAATAATGTTTTCATGAACTGTGTACTTGTATTGTTTGTCTGGGTGGAGGTCCTGCTTTGGAAATAATTTGTACCTCTTTCAGACATTGCATTTAGTTCCCATTTAAACATTGTAAATGTAAAAATGAGATGTAAGCAGTGGATCATGTGTACATTCCTGCAACTTCCTGTTTGTAAAAAATATATTTGTATTAGTATTTATTTAATATACTAACAGCATTTCATGATTAATATTTATAAATTAAGATTCCTAATAAATGACAAGAGAAAAAGCACACATTTGATTGGTAAATCATAGTGTAACGACCTGGAATGACACTTTATATGTGTTGTTGGAGTTGTCCGACTTTATGTGTGGTGTTGGAGTTGTCCGACTTTTTGTGTGACTGTAAACGCATCACTGGCTAAGTGCCATATGTGCATGTGTTGGCGCAAGTGAGAAAGAGCGAGCGGCTGCTGTTGATATAACAAAGTTGCTTTTGGTCTGGTTTGTACTGCAGAAAATGACCAGTTTTGCTAGATATAATTTTTTTTACTAATGTTTTGGTGATGTGTTTATGGCCGACAATAAAGAGTTTTGCTCAATAAAGTGATGGATGGAATTCATGTCCTCAAAGCGTCTCGACAGACGTTACAATATTGAACAATGATGCCGAAAACGTTTTTCTCTGTCGTGTCCGTGTGTCGAAAATTGTTATGCGCTTATTTTTTTATTTGATTTTGTGCGTGGCATAGATTTGCCGTGCGCAGAGGATGCTTGAGCAGTGCGCAATTGCACAGGCGCGCACCTTAGAGGGAACGTTGCCGCCCACTCTCCGCAGCGACTATTAATAGTATGATTTGGCTTTAAAAACTGTTATAAATACACCTCTGCATAACATTGTATTCTCATTAACATTAAAGAAAACAAAAAAGAAAGACATATAGATCAACTTACAAAAAATGATTTTATTAACGATGTATTTTTAACAGAAAAGATTTAAAGTGCATAAATTTGCCTAATATTAGAACAACTTAAATCCTTACTTAAACTATAAACATCTTTGACAGACTTGAACCATTTGATGCTGAAAAATAAAATCAAGCAAATTCAACAAATACAAATACATTCAACTTAATCAGCAACCTTAACAGAGGAGCACAATATATAAAACACTCAACCTACAAAACAAAAAGGAATAAAACCATTTGTGCTGATTTGTTTTAATCAAAATGAGGGTGTCAGGATTAGTGGCGACAATGACCACGTTTTGTAGGGCACAGCTTTTCAAAGCGGGGTTTGAAGCACGATACTGATAAAACATGTTCCCTGGGGTCACATGCGCCATCCTGACACCGCACCGCACCCATCCAGGGGGCCCCGCCAGACTATTTGAGAAGACCTGCTGGAGTGCATTGTTTTTTATGCTTTCACATTGACATCAATTGTTTACCAGTGTTTTCCTTACACTCATTTATTAATTGTTGTTACATTTGGACCGCCACTGAGTGTTCGCCCTCGCTCATTAACACACTATAATGGGACTATCTGTGTAGCTTGTCGCTCCAACTCTTTACAGTAGATGGTGTCGTAACTCTGCATCTTAACACACATCGCACGCACATTCCACAGCTGACTTGGTCGAGCATTATAACGAGTCTGTTCATCAACATAGTGTTGCATCAGACATACAATGACGTGTAAACTAGGCTTAGAATCAGCACACAATCACATGGAGCTCAGGAAACACTGTTTTTCAATAATTGTGCATGTGTCCTACAATAAAGCTGTCAGTCAATTACTTGGTCAGTTATTTAAGTTAAAAAACATCAGATAACTTTCGACATTTCTTATCACACAAAAAAGTTTTGCGTCATGGGCAATTTTTGCTAATTAGTCAATTTAGTGCTACTGGCATCAAGTGGACAAAAGCAGCCATATTGCGACTGTCAGACTGAACACGAAATAGGCCGTGTGTGGCCAAGTGCTCCTCTATTGCGTTACAGATGATTTCAAGTTTGATTTGGCAAAAATAGACAACATTGGACAACGCAAGCGAAGATGTCAGAAGTGGTGAGCAGTCAGAATGAGAGCAAGGAAAGCTTGGGAAACGTGAAAGAAAGAAGTGAGGGAGTCGTAGTGCACAAGTGACCTACATTGGAAAAAGAGAGAGTACTGCCTCCCTGAAACTGACACCAACGTTCACTGAAAAGCTCTCTGTCACCTGAATCTTGCTGACTTGGCAGCGTGTTTACGCTTGTGTGTGTGTGTGTGTGTGTGTGTGTGTGTGTGTGTGTGTGTGTGTGTGTGTGTGTGTGTATGTGTGTGTGTGTGCGTGTGTGTGTGGCTATCAGTTGACCTGAAATCCAAGCTGTCTCTCCTCCATGTGCTTCAGTTCGCTCGCACATTCACAAATGCAATGATTGTACCAAAGTCTGTGACACTATGTGTGTGTGTGTGTGTGTGTGTGTGTGTGTGTGTGTGTGTGTGTGTGTGTGTGTGTGTGTGTGTGTGTGTGTGTGTGTGTGTGTGTGTGTGTGTGTGTGTGTGTGTGTGTGTGAGACAGAAAGAGAGTGAGGCAAAACAACTCAACCATAAAGCCAAACCGCACACTCATGCACTACACTATTGTCCTTCTAAGGTCAAAACGCTGGAGGGATATGTGTGCTTGTGCGTGTGTGTCTGTGCTCAAGCAATAACACACCCCTCTTTTCATCATTCTCTCACATTTGTCATTTTACGATGGCATGCAAGACGGTTTCAATTGAAATTAAAAGCCTCATACTACATACAATACGGTTTTAGTTCCACAAGTATTGTCCACTTTTGACATATCTGCTGTTACTCAGTGCAACGTAATAGATGCCATAGATCAGTGGTCCCCAACCACCGGGCCGCGGCCCGGTACCGGTCCGTGGATCGATTGGTACCGGGCCACACAAGAAATAAAAAAATAAATTTTATTTTTTTATTTTTCATTTTTATTAAATCAACATAAAAAACACAAGATACACTTACAATTAGTGCACCAACCCAAAAAACCTCCCTCCCCCATTCACACTCATTAGCACAAAAGGGTTGTTTCTTTCTGTTAATAATATTTCTGGTTCCTACATTATATGTTAATATAGATCAATACAGTCTGCAGGGATACAGTCCGTAAGCACGCATGATTGCATTTTTTTATGACAAAAAAAAAAAAAATCAAAAAAAAAAAAAATCCATTCCTACTCGGGGGCCACATTTAGAGAAAAAAATGTGTCTGGGGCTGGTATCTCTCTCTCTCTCTCTCTCTCTCTCACACACACACACACTCACATAAACTGTGACAATCTGCTGTACAATATGTGTGCTTGGGTCCTATTTTTAGGAACAGACCGCCTTAAAAAACTGAATGGAATTTTAAATTTTCTACTGAATGAGACACCCAGAATGTACATGAAAATAAAGAATGTGGGATTTACAATATTAACTACCGTAATTTCCGGACTATAAGCCGCTACTTTTTCCCCTCGTTCTGGTCCCTGCGGCTTATACAGCAGTGCGTCTTATTTACGGCCTGTTCTTCTCCGACACAGACGAAGAGGATTTCGGTGGTTTTAGTACGCAGGAGGAAGACGATGACACAATGATTAAAGACTGACTTTTCATATACCGGTAGGCTGGTTATTTTGATAACGTACAGGCGAGCACCTTGTATTACTTTGCACCGTTGTATTATTTGTACTCTGCACGAATGCTGTTCGCCATGTCAAAGATGTGAAAGTTTGATTGAATGATTGAAAGATTTATTGTTAATAAATGGGACGCTTTGCGTTCCCAAACAGTCATCTCTGTCCCGACAATCCCCTCCGTGGTAGCAGGAACCCCTATATACTACGGTAATTACACATCAAAACCCTGCGGCTTATAGTCGGGTGCGGCTTATATATGGAGCTATCTGTATTTTCCCCTGAATTTAGCTGGTGCGGCTTATAGTCAGGTGCGGCTTATAGTCCGGAAATTACGGTATGAACCATAAAACAATGAATATTGACAACATATGAACGTCGCTCCTCTTTTACTTCTAACACCCCTTCTCCATCGACATATTTTACAATCAAGCGAAACGCAACAAAAACGCAAAAAACACGGCGAAATATGAATGCGAAGGGTAAAAAAAACCCCATCTACAAACGGGTATAATATAACTTTCCTGCTGAACTTTGTTGTAAAAATCTCCTTCCGCGTCTGTCCCTGACACCCGTATTTTAGGCTGGCTGCTCTGGAAAGAACTCTGTGGAAACGCTCCCCGCCTACAGTAATTTGAAAACATCACTGCACATCATAATGGCAGCTACAATTTCGTTCTTAAAGATCCCAAAAATGTTTTGGGGAATGTCCGGCGGGCCAGATTGAAAAGCTTAATTTGCCTAATAATACTGGTCTAGAGCATGGGTGTCAAACTCTGGCCCGCGGGCCAAAATTGGCCCGCCGTGTAATTTCACTTGGCCCTTGAGGCGATATCAAATTAACACTAGAGCTGGTATGTGGGCTTGTATTAAGCCTCAGGGAGTTGAACGCCCCTGCCTTACATAGTTCCGGGTCACCCTTGGGCAAGGTGTAGCACCCGAATGCCCCCCCCATCAGGGTTACGATACCCCCCATGAACTACACTAAAAGAGGATGCGTTACCCGGCCCGGAGGAAGCCCGGGGCCCTCCTCCGGAGCTAGGCCCGGAGGTAGGGCTCGTCAGCGAGCGCCTGGTGGCCGGGCTTGCCACGGAGCCCGGCCGGGCACAGCCCGAAGAAGCTACGTGGACACGCCATCTTCTCTGCCACGTGGGCCCACCACCCGCGGTTGGAACCAGTGGGGTCGGGTGCGCTGCCAAGTGGATGGCGGTGAAAGTGGAGGCTCCGGACGGACCAATTCGGGGCAGCAGAGGCTGACTTTCGGGACGTGGAACGTCTCTACGCTGGTGGGGAAGGAGCCTGAGCTGGTGCGAGAGGTGGAGCGCTACCGGTTGGATCTGGTGGGGCTTACCTCTACGCATAGCAAGGGCTCTGAAACCACACTCCTGGACAAGGGATGGACCTTGTTCACTTCTGGAGTTGCTCAGGGTGTGAGGGCACAGGCGGGTGTGGGGATACTCACGAGTCCCCGGCTGAGTGCCTGTACGTTGGAGTTCACCCCAGTGGACAAGAGGGTCGCCTCCCTTCGCCTTAGGGTTGGAGGGGGGAAAACTCTGACTGTTGTTTGTGCATACGCACCAAACAGGAGTTCAGAGTATTCAGCCTTCTTGGATACCTTGCATGGGGTCCTGTATGGGGCGCCGGCAGGGGATTCCATAGTCTTGCTGGGGGACTTCAACGCGCACGTGGGCAATGACAGTGATACTTGGACTGGCGTGATTGGGAGGAACGGTCTCCCTGATCTGAACCTGAGTGGTGGATTGTTATTGGACTTCTGTGCTAGTCACGGACTTGCGATAACAAACACCATGTTCAAGCATAAGGATGCTCATAGGTGTACCTGGTACCAGAGCACCCTAGGCCAAAGATCAATGATCGATTTTGTAATCGTATCAGCTGATCTGAGGCCGTATGTTTTGGACACTCGGGTGAAGAGAGGGGCTGAACTGTCAACTGATCACCATCTGGTGGTGAGTTGGGTTAGATGGCGGGGGAAACCTCTGGACAGACCTGGCAAACCCAAGCGTGTAGTGCGGGTGAACTGGGAACGTTTGGAGGAGTCCTCTGTCCGGAAGGACTTCAACTCCCACCTCCGGCGGGACTTCTCTGCCATCCCTGTGGAGGTTGGGGACATTGAACAGGAATGGGCAATGTTCAAAGCCTCTATTGCTAAAGCTGCAGATGCGAGCTGTGGCCAGAAGGTCTTAGGTGCCTCAAGGGGCGGTAACCCTCGAACACCCTGGTGGACAGTGGTGGTCAGGGAAGCCGTCCGACTGAAGAAGGAGTCCTACCGGGGTATGTTATCCCAGGGGACTCCGGAGGCAGTTGCAAGGTACCGGCGGGCCCGAAGGGCAGCGGCCGTGGCTGTGGACGAGGCTAAGCAGAGGGTGTGGGAGCAGTTCGGGGAATCCATGGAGAAGGACTATCGGGCGGCACCAAAGCTGTTCTGGAAGACCATACGGCACCTCAGGAGGGGGAAGCAGGGAACCATCCAAGCTGTGTACGGCAAGGATGGGACTTTGCTGACTTCAAGTGAGGAAGTCGTGGGGCGTTGGAAAGAGCACTTTGAGGAACTCCTGAACCCAAATACATCAGACACACCCTCCCTGATAGGAGCAGGGCCTGAGGATGATGGGGGATCGACGTTGATCTCTCGGAGTGAAGTCACTGAGGTAGTTAGACAACTCCACAGTGGCAAAGCTCCGGGGGTTGACGAGATCCGTCCAGAAATGCTGAAGGCTCTGGGTGTTGATGGGCTGTCTTGGTTGATACGCCTTTTCAACATTGCATGGAAGTCTGGGACAGTGCCGAGGGAGTGGCAGACTGGGGTGGTGGTTCCCCTTTTCAAAAAGGGGGACCAGAGGGTGTGTGCTAATTACAGGGGTATCACACTACTCAGCCTCCCTGGGAAAGTTTACGCCAAGGTACTGGAAAGGAGGGTCCGGCCGATAGTCGAACCTCAGATTCAAGAGGAGCAATGTGGATTCCGTCCTGGTCGTGGAACAACTGACCAACTCTTTACGCTTGCGGGAATCCTGGAGAGGGCCTGGGAGTATGCCTATCCAGTCTACATGTGTTTTGTGGATTTGGAGAAGGCGTATGACCGCGTCCCTCGGGAGATCTTGTGGGAGGTGCTGAGGGAGTACGGAGTGAGGGGAACCCTGTTGAGGGCCATCCAATCTCTGTACAACCAAAGCGAGAGTTGTGTCCGGGTGCTTGGATGTAAGTCGGATCCGTTTCCAGTGGGGGTTGGTCTCCGCCAGGGCTGCGCTCTGTCACCTATCCTGTTTGTGATTTTCATGGACAGGATTTCTAGGCGGAGTCGTGGCCATGGCGGAGAGGGTATACGTCTCGGGGGGCTAAGGGTTGCGTCACTGCTGTTTGCAGATGATGTGGTCCTGATGGCACCTTCGGTTCGTGACCTTCAGCTCTCACTGGATCGGTTCGCAGCCGAGTGTTCAGCGGCTGGAATGAGGATCAGCATCTCCAAATCTGAGGCCATGGTTCTCAGCAGGAAACCGATGGTTTGTACAGTCCGGGTAGGGGACAGGACTCTGTCCCAGGTGGAGGAGTTTAAGTATCTCGGGGTCTTGTTCACGAGTGAGGGAAAGATGGAGAAGGAAATCAGCCGGAGAATCGGAGCAGCTGGGGCAGTATTGCAGTCTCTCTGCCGCACTGTTGTGACGAAACGGGAGCTGAGCCAGAAGGCAAAGCTCTCGGTCTACCGAGCTATCTACATTCCTACTCTCACCTATGGTCATGAAGTGTGGGTAATGACCGAAAGAATAAGATCGCGGATACAAGCGGCCGAAATGAGTTTCCTCAGAAGGGTGGCTGGCATCTCCCTTAGAGATAGGGTGAGAAGTGCAGTCACCCGAGAGAGACTCGGAGTAGAGCCGCTGCTCCTTCGCTTGGAAAGGAGCCAGCTTAGGTGGTTCGGGCATCTCGTGCGGATGCCTCACGAGCGTCTCCCTAGGGAGGTCCTCGTTGCACGTCCCACTGGGAGGAGGCCCCGCGGCAGACCAAGGACCAGATGGGGGGATTACATCTCCTCTCTGGCCTGGGAACGCTTCGGGATTCCCCAGGAGGAAGTCGCAAATGTTGCTCTGGAGAGGGAAGTCTGGGGGTCTTTGCTGGAGCTGCTGTCCCCGCGACCCGATTCCGGATAAGCGGTTGAAGATGGATGGATGGATGGATGGACTAGAGCTGGCCCACCGATTATATACAGCGGCGGTGCCGCGGTAACACCACATTCACCGCTAATTCTCATACTTGCCAACCCTCCCGGGAGATTCCCAAATTTCAGTGCCCCTCCCGAAAATCGTCACGTCCGCTTTTCATCCAGTCCTCTCACACAAACACACAAGTGAATGCAACGCATACTTGATCAACAGCGATACAGGTTACACTGAGGGTAGCCGTATAAACAACTTTAACACTGTTAGAAATATACGCCACACTGTGAACCCACACCAAACAAGAATGACAAACACATTTCGGGAGAACATCCCCACCGTAACACAACATAAACACAACAGAACAAATACCCAGAATCCTTTGCAGCACTAACTCTTCCGGGACGCTACAAAGTTTTGGGGGTGGGGGGTGGGGTGTGGGGGGTGGGGGGTTGGGTTTGGTGGTAGCGGGGGGTGTATTTTGTAGCGTTCCAGAAGAGTTAAAATAAAGATTTTTGAGAACTGAGGCAAAAGAAAGATTGGTCTGTAATTGGTGAAAGCGTGTTTGCTGTCACTTTTGAAGAGCGGAGTTACCTTAGCGATATTCATTTGACTTGGAAAGCAGCCAGTCTAGAATGATAGGTTACATATATAAGTCAAGGGTTTTACAATATTCAGTATAACTTTTTGAACCAATATCATGTTGATATTTTAATTTTCCTGAGGGAACTCTCCTGAAGGAATCAATAAAGTACTATCTATATCATGGCAGTCAGTGGAGCACTTACTTTTACACTTCCGCACAATGTTTGTCACTTCCTGCTCATTTGTAGCTGAGAGGAAGAATGACGAAGAATTCTGTTCAATAGTTGATTTTGTAACTCTATTGTCTGGGATATCAACAGCCAATTTAGGACCAACATTTACAAAAAAACTATTGAACTTCTTCACTACATTACTCATATTATAATCTTCACCGTTTTCATCAAAAAAGTAGTCAGGATATGTCAACTTTGGATATCCTTGTTTGATTAGACTATTCAAAACATCCCAAGTTCCTTTTATATTGTTTTTTGTTTTCATTTAGTTTTTTTTGATAATATAACCGTTTGCTTGTTCTTATAAAATCAGTTAATTTATTTTTGTACTTCTTGTATCGTTGTTCGACTTCTTTTGTTTTTATTTTGATGAAAAGTTTGTAGAGATTGTTTTTCTTTTTACAGGCATGGATTATCCCTTTTGTGATCCAAGGGCTATTTTTATTTTTTCCTTTTATAAAATATTCTTTCACGGGGCAATGTTTTATTATGCAGGGAAGTAAAGATGTCTAAAAAATTACAATAAGCACTGTCCACATTTGGTTCTCTGTATACTGAAGTCCAATCCTGAACTGCTAAACTATTGTTTAGGGCACAGATTGTTTCCTCAGTTGTTATTCGTTTAGAGATTTTTGCCATAGTGTCTTTGATTTTCTTGAGATGACAGTTATATAAAGTAAAAACAGGTAAATGGTCAGTGATATCACATATAAATAGGCCACTGGTGACTTGATTTCCCATAATGTTAGTATAAATGTTGTCAATGATTGTGGCACTATGTGTTGTTATTCTGCTTGGTTTGATTATGGTTGGATATAGAGACAAGCTGAACATTGTGTCAATGAAGTCATCAACATGTTTTTGCTTGGTTGAGTTTAACAAATCAATGTTTAAATCACCACAGGTAAATATATTTTTTTGGTTCACAGAGGAAAATAGTTTACCCATCCACTCACTGAAAGTTTCTATGCTTGAACCAGGTGCCCGATATACACAGCTCATGAAGATATGCCCCCCTCTCCCTTGTAGAGGGGGACTTACACAGGTCCGGTGGCCATGGATGAAGTGCTGGCTGTCCAGAGTCGGGACCCGGGGTGGACCGCTCGCCTGTGCATCGGTTGGGGACATCTCTGCGCTGCTGACCTGTCTCCGCTCGGGATGGTTTCCTGCTGGCCCCACTATGGACTGGACTCTCACTATTATGTTGGATCCACTGTGGACTGGACTTTCGCTGATATGTTGGATCCACTATGGACTGGACTTTCACAATATTATGTCAGACCCACTCGACATCCATTGCTTTCGGTCTCCTCTAGAGGGGGGGGGTTACCCACATATGCGGTCCTCTCCAAGGTTTCTCATAGTCATTCACATCGACGTCCCACTGGGGTGAGTTTTTCCTTGCCCTTATGTGGGCTCTGTACCGAGGATGTCGTTGTGGCTTGTGCAGCCCTTTGAGACACTTGTGATTTAGGGCTATATAAATAAACATTGATTGATATTTGTCTTTTTGTCATTTACGATTTCCACTGTTAAACATTTAAATAATCCATCGACTGCTATGGTCATGTTTGTTAAAACTTTAAATGTAACAGATTTATGAATATACAAAGCGACCCCTCCTCCTATTTTATTTATTCTGTTTATGTATCTTAATTCATAGTCATTCAGACTAAAATCAATACCTTTATCATTATTGAACCAGGTTTCAGTAATTGCAATAATGGTAAATGGATGACTAAATTCTTTCAAGTAACCCTTGATAGCCTCAAAGTTAGTGTACATGCTTCGACTATTGAAATGTATTATTGATAGACTATCTTCTGATTTTACACTGTTTTCATATTGTTCACGGGTAAAATAATTACAGTTTTTAACAATCGCAGAGAAAAAATTATTATCAGGGTCTATTTCCATATCAGTCTCTGTTGCGGCGTGCTCTTGATACTCACACATGTCCAGTTCTTTTTGTTGATGTTGTAGGATCTTCTGTAACATGTCCATATCAATACTTGGTATGGTCTGTGTTCTTGGTGTGGGTAGCATTGAGATGATGTAAAAGTCACAAGCTACATTGATACCAAGTACTGCATCAATGTCAATACTTCTCAAGATCTTCTATTTTCCTTATCACCAAGACTTTTGCTTCCTCCGGCTTCCCATTTAGTTTGATGAAGATCTTACAGTTCGTTACCCAGGTTTGTTGAATCTTG
>NC_084738.1:45299563-45339563 GCF_033978785.1 Entelurus aequoreus | reverse complement strand
GCAATAGAGCGGCACCTCGGTTATAATTCGGTTCACCCAAAAGCAGTGTCTTGGTTTCAGCGCGATTAAACACACGTTGGTGACTCAGCCGCTGCAAAATAACCCACCAAAAAGTTGTTTCATACAGTAATAATCCAATCAAAGTCAGCGAGAGTTTTAATCAGTACGTTTCCATGCAGGGGCCTGGCACCAAATTCTGGACCCAGCAGACAAGACTCCCCATGCTAACCTAAATCCAACGTTGTCACCCCATACACATACACACATACACATACACACACTTGGTATGTTTACATGCGCTAAAAAGCTTATTATTGCATTGATTGATCCATCTTTTTGAAACATCTAAAAACCTTACCGTAATTAGGTTTTTGACTTTTTAAAGATGTGATTACCGTATCCAGAACATATCTAGATAAGCCTACCCAAATAATTTGGATTTGTTTCAAAAAATGTAAAATAGTTTACCAAAAACTGCCAATAGATTCAATATCAAGTGGCCAGAATATGAATTGATGTCATTATTGACTGAAATATGATTATAAATATGTCAAGTTTTCCTTTACTTCAAAGTGTAAAGTAGATAATACTTTATACACATCATCGGTGACTAATACAAATAATAATACGAAATCATTATTATTATGAAAGTATTATTATTAGGGAGTTAAGTCTCCCCCTCCGTTTAAAGACTAGTGACTAGTTTCTAACTTTAATTGAGGGTCTTTGAATATACCACAGTTATGGGCAATGAGTTGCAAAAAGTCCATCCATCCATCCATCCATCTTCTTCCGCTTATCCGAGGTCGGGTCGCGGGGGCAGCAGCCTAAGCAGGGAAGCCCAGACTTCCCTCTCCCCAGCCACTTTGTCTAGCTCTTCCCGGGGGATCCCGAGGCGTTCCCAGGCCAGCCGGGAGACATAGTCTTCCAACGTGTCCTGGGTCTTCCCCGTGGCCTCCTACCGGTCGGACGTGCCCTAAACACCTCCCTAGGGAGGCGTTCGGGTGGCATCCTGACCAGATGCCCGAACCACCTCATCTGGCTTCTCTCGATGTGGAGGAGCAGTGGCTTTACTTTGAGCTCCTCCCGGATGACAGAGCTTCTCACCCTATCTCTAAGGGAGAGCCCCGCCACCCGGCGGAGGAAACTCATTTCGGCCGCTTGTACCCGTGATCTTGTCCTTTCGGTCAAAACCCAAAGCTCATGACCATAGGTGAGGATGGGAACGTAGATCGACCGGTAAATTGAGAACTTTGCCTTGCGGCTCAGCTCCTTCTTCAGCACAACGGACCGATACAGCGTCCGCATTACTGAAGACGCCGCACCGATCCGCCTGTCGATCTCACGATCCACTCTTCCCTCACTCATGAACAAGACTCCGAGGTACTTGAACTCCTCCACTTGGGGCAAGATCTCCTCCCCAACCCGGAGATGGCACTCCACCCTTTTCCGGGCGAGAACCATGGACTCTGACTTGGAGGTGCTGATTCTCAACCCAGTCACTTCACACTCAGCTGCGAACCGATCCAGTGAGAGCTGAAGATCCTGGCCAGATGAAGCCATCAGGACCACATCATCTGCAAAAAGCAGAGACCTAATCCTGCAGCCACCAAACCGGATCCCCTCAACGCCTTGACTGCGCCTAGAAATTATGTCCATAAAAGTTATGAACAGAATGGGTGACAAAGGGCAGCCTTGGCGGAGTCCAACCCTCACTGGAAACGTGTCCGACTTACTGCCGGCAATGCGGACCAAGCTCTGACACTGATCATACAGGGAGCGGACCGCCACAATCAGACAGTCCGATACCCCATACTCTCTGAGCACTCACCACAGGACTTCCCGAGGGACACGGTCGAATGCCTTTTCCAAGTCCACAAAGCACATGTAGACTGGTTGGGCAAACTCCCATGCACCCTCAAGGACCCTGCCGAGAGTATAGAGCTGGTCCACAGTTCCACGACCAGGACGAAAACCACACTGTACCTCCTGAATCCGAGGTTCAACTATCCGGCGTAGCCTCCTCTCCAGTACACCTGAATAGACCTTACCGGGAAGGCTGAGGAGTGTGATCCCCCGATAGTTAGAACACACCCTCTGGTTCCCCTTTTTAAAGAGAGAAACCACCACCCCGGTCTGCCGATCCAGAAGTACCGCCCCCAATGTCCACGCGATGCTGCAGAGTCTTGTCAATCAAGACAGCCCCACAGCATCCAGAGCCTTAAGGAACTCCGGGTGGATCTCATCCACCCCCGGGGCCCTGCCACCGAGGAGCTTTTTAACTACCTCAGCAACCTCAGCCCCAGAAATAGGAGAGCCCACCACAGATTCCCCAGGCACTGCTTCCTCATAGGAAGACGTGTTGGTGGGATTGAGGAGGTCTTCGAAGTATTCCCTCCACCGATCCACAACATCCGCAGTCGAGGTCAGCAGAACACCATCCTCACCATACACGGTGTTGATAGTGCACTGCTTCCCCTTCCTGAGGTGGCGGATGGTGGTCCAGAATCGCTTCGAAGCCGTCCGGAAGTCGTTTTCCATGGCTTCCCCGAACTCCTCCCATGTCTGAGTTTTTGCCTCCGCGACCGCTGAAGCCGCACACCGCTTGGCCTGTCGGTACCTGTCCGCTGCCTCAGGAGTCCTATGAGCCAAAAGAACCCGATAGGACTCCTTCTTCAGCATGACGGCATCCCTCACCGCCGGTGTCCACCAACGGGTTCTAGGATTACCGCCACGACAGGCACCAACCACTTTGCGGCCACAGCTCCAATCAGCCGCCTCGACAATAGAGGTGCGGAACATGGTCCACTCGGACTCAATGTCCAGCACCTCCCTCGTGACATGTTCAAAGTTCTTCCGGAGGTGGGAATTGAAACTCTCTCTGACAGGAGACTCTGCCAGACGTTCCCAGCAAACCCTCACAATGCGTTTGGGCTTGCCAGGTCTGTCCGGCATCCTCTCCCACCATCGCAGCCAACTCACCACCAGGTGGTGATCGGTAGAAAGTTCCGCCCCTCTCTTCACCCGAGTGTCCAAAACATGAGGCCGCAAATCCGATGACACAACTACAAAGTCGATCATGGAACTGCGGCCCAGGGTGTCCTGGTGCCAAGTGCACATATGGACACCCTTATGCTTGAACATGATGTTCGTTATGGACAATCCGTGACGGGCACAAAAGTCCAATAACAAAACACCACTCGGGTTCAGATCCGGGCGGCCATTCTTACCAATCACGCCTCTCCAGGTTTCACTGTCGTTGCCAATATGAGCGTTGAAGTCCCCCAGTAGAACGAGGGAATCACACGAGTGAATCCAAAAAGGGTGGGTACTCTGAGCTGCAGTTTGGCGCGTAAGCGCAAACAACAGTCAGGACCCGTCCCCCCACCCGAAGGCGGAGGGAAGCTACCCTCTCGTCCACCGGGTTGAACTCCAACATGCAGGTTCTGAGCCGGGGGGCAACAAGAATTGCCACCCCAGCCCGTCGCCTCTCACTGCCGGCAACACCAGAGTGGAAGAGAGTCCATCCCCTCTCGAGAGAACTGGTTCCAGAGCCCTTGCTGTGCGTCGAAGTGAGTCCGACTATATCTAGCCGGAACTTCTCCAGCTCGCGCACTAGCTCAGGCTCCTTCCCCCCCAGCGAGTTGCAAAAAGTAAACTACATAACTGCTTTGTATGCTGCCACAGATTGATTTATCATGTTTACCTTTCTTCCATCATCTCATCTTGGTTTCAAAATGCTGGTGCTGTGTGTGAATGTGGGACAAACCCATCCATCCATCCATTTTCTACCGATTATTCCCTTCGAGTCGCGGGGGGCGCTGGAGCCTATCTCAGCTACAGGCGGGGTACACCCTGGACAAGTCGCCACCTCATCGCAGGGCCAACACAGATAGACAGACAACATTCACACTCACATTCACACACTAGGGCCAATTTAGTGTTGCCAATCAACCTATCCCCAGGTGCACGTCTTTGGAGGTGGGAGGAAGCCGGAGTACCCGGAGGGAACCCACGCAGTCACGGGGAGAACATGCAAACTCCACACAGAAAGATCCCGAGCCCAGGATGGAACCCAGGACTACTCAGGACCTTCGTATCGTGAGGCAGACGCACTAACCCCTCTTCCACTGTGCTGCCTTGTGGGACAAACCATTTCTTATAATTGATAGGGGATGTGTCTTAGACATTCTTAATTCGATCCTAGCAACTGTATTATTTTCACGGTATACTTATTTTATGATGTCTTTTTTTTTTTTTTACAAACTTTTATAAATAAATGGCAGAAAAAAAATATCCAAACTTTACAAAAGCACAGGGTGCCCCCTGTGCTTGGGGTTCCGGTGTTATGTGTCTTCATACACTGTGTGGAGCCGCTCTTCAAAGCTGCCGATAACCACCTCCACTACGACAAATAAAATGCATTTCTTAGCATCTTAAATATCATTATCACGGCTAGACATACCAGGAGAAAGCCAGGAGCAGGCATGCTAGTAGCTAGGCTAAGATAGCTTTAAACAACACTGAGAATTATGTGCTTATAAAGTTTAAGAAGAGAAGCTGGAAACGCATTACAGCAAAAAGTAAGCAGCTATTAACAGGAACTTACCAAGTAGATTAATACGATTGATACATAAATTAGTGTTGCATGGGTAGTATCCAGTGGCGTGCCGTCACTAGAGGCAGGGGAGGCACGGCCTCACCTGCCATCATGGAAAGAAAAAAAAAGTAAAAAGAAAAAAATAATAATTAAATTGTTATATGTATCCAGTGATAATACTAAAGTTATTTTCCATTTAACTTCACCAGTTTTATATTATTTTTATTTTCACATTTGCCGTTCAAATACTGAGAAGAGACGGTGCGGTGATCAGCAGCCAGTTGAGGCACGTCACTGATTTGTGCCTCAACATGGATTGTGCGCAATGACTCGGCTAACTGCTGGCCTGCTGTGCAGTGAGACCGTATTGCTATATGAATTATATTATACATTTCCATAGTTTAGTTAGCTGAGGTATATAATGTACAGTGTATTTTGTCAACATCTGTATGTGTGTAACGTATTTCTTGTGCTGAGCGATCATAAAACTGGAGGCTCGTCTCATAACCCCGCCTCCTGGTGCCAAGCACCTCCGCCGCAGAATACACCCCCGACGGGAGCGCCGCGGCCACACCAACCAAAGCCCACACCCAAACCCTCCACGTGCAAGACCGAATCCACCCAAAAAAAGTCACTTAACAAGAAGCCAAAAAGTGCAAAAACAACAATGCTCGCCCTGCAGGAGCCGCGAACGACCGCAGGGACACAACATTAGGTACACCTGCACTGCAGGTTCATATGTTTGTAAATCTGACTGTGATGATGCAGTCGTGCCTCACCAGACATTAACCTCACCGCACGCCACTGGTAGTATCTGTATCTAAACGATACAAGAGTGATCAGATCGATATTTTTATTTTCTCAAGTTAATTTTTGTTGTTGTTTTTGTTAATGTTTACAAACTCAGGGAATCATTCCCAGGACACAGAAGGACATTGAGGGCAAAAACCAAAGGATTTAAATGCGTAATAGATAGTAGTTGTTTCTTTTGCTTAGTTATTTTGTACTATTGACATTGTTTAGCTTAAACAATTGAATGCCATAAAAGAGAATAATTTAAATATTGTGTTGTTATTGTTGCACTGTCAATAGCACTCACCTTAAAGAAATTGAAAAATGTAAAGTTAATATGTGATCGTATCGGAATCGGCAGCATAAAACCTTGATCGGAACATCCAAAGTAAATAGTCAAATCAGTTCACAAAAATAGCATATTGTTTTCTTTTTTCTTTGGGGGCTCGGTTGGTAGAGACTGGAGGGTTACTGGTTCGATCCCAAGCTTATGCCATTCTAGTCATGTCCGTTGCGTCCTTGAGCAAGACATTTTACCCTTGCTCCTGATGGGTCGTGGTTAGGGCCTTGCATGGCAGCTCCCGCCATCAGTGTGTGAATGTGTGTATGAATGGGTGAATGTGGAAATACTGTCATAGCACTTTGAGTACCTTGAAGGTAGCAAAGCGCTATACAAGTATAACCCATTTATCTTTATCTCTGATGACCAAAACAGTCGTGTTAAGGAGAGAGCATGGAAACGGGGACTTCACATGAAAATAATAGAAACCAAATTATTTGAGAAATCAGACTAATGTGAGAAACACTATTGACTTCAAGTAAGAAGTGGTAACATAGTGGTGGTCGTGACCCCACCTCTAAAAAAGTGTTCATATTTTTGGGTGCCTGCTTTTTTAAATGTGAATGAAGAAATCAGAAGTGAATGAATGAAAAAGCAGCTAAAAAGGCTGAATGGGAGTTTTTTTACTCACATTTGTGTGCTCTCCATCCCCCACCACTTTGTCTCTTGCGCACCAATTTTGTGCGTCTGCATGTCTGAACGTCATTGAAGCCATTTGTGTGTGTCTGCTTGTGTGTACTCTGTGGGTATTATACAGCAATACAGGAGCTTAGCAGTGATTTGCCCATCCCTAACAGTCCCTCCCTAATCCACACACGCATACGTTCGGTGCGCGTGTGTGCGTGTGTGTGTGTGTGTGTGTGTGTGTGTAGCAGGTTTGTGAATGGGAAGACACAAGTCGACACAGCCTGGCTGTCTCGGTAGTGTTGCTGAGGGAGGCTATGTGGTCCAAATATTTTTTTGGGGGGGAGGGAAAAAAAGAGAGAGGGTGCAAATGGCCTTCAGTTCAGCGAGTGCACTGATGGCAGAATTATGTAATGTTTACACACTGCGCTGCATAATAGACTACAAGTGGTGTGCTGCTATCTCTCTGTGTTTACCACACACTCACAAAACCACAAAATAAATATGAAGCCCATAAAATAATAATTAAAAAAAAAAAGATTTTACAGACGTTTTAATGTTGTTTTTTAAAAAGAAAAATATATTTTGTATCAAAAGTTTTTTTTCCTTCCAGTTTCTATGTATACACTTGACATACAAACTATTTTGTTTTAGTAGTGTAACAATATTCCACTGCAGCATATAAAAAGTGTTGCAACCTAGGTAAACAATTTGACCAATACTGCAAAAACTGCAACTAATTGCAGACATTTTGCATTCCAGGGAGCATACATCATTGATATACAGTAGAACACACAAATAGACAGTAACACGACAGCAGTGTTTGTCTTCTTTCTTTTTGCATTGCCCTCCTCTTTTCTCCTAGGCTAACTGCAGGACGTCAACAAGGAAATGAACTATGATTGCATACCCGTTGCCTTCAATTAGTTGTCACGGCAACTGACTCTCTCCAGTCTTTTTCCCACATTAGCGGCAAGTCAATTCACTGTTCTACAAATACCTTGTATTACCTATAGCATACAGTATATACCAACATACCCATACATGTGAATATTTTGCTTTAGATAGTTTTTAAGGATTTAGGCTGAGAGACTATTTGCAGTTCATCTGCTGCTTATATTGGGGACAATATTATTATAAAACATTTAAACGTGTAACACACATGAGTGTCACACCAGCAGCGGTTTTGGTAACGTTTTAAAGTCCATGAAGAGGTAGAAAAAGTGTCTGGATGCTGACTACTCATACTTCAAATGCAGGAGTATCTTTGTGCGTTCAAACAAACTACATCCGGACGTTTCCTGCAGCCACAGCTGTTACACCCTGGCAATTATTTGCTTTCGTAGAAACTCAGCAATAATTGAATAAACGATGATTGGACACACTTGTTAATAAATTATTATAATGGCTTGACTTTATAGCAGGGGTATCCAAACTGTTTTGCACCAAAAGCAACATACTAAAAAGTCAAAATATCTGGGTCCATTTAAAAAATATATATATTTTGTACAAAAAAGTATATATAAAGTATATACAGTCGCGATCAAAAGATTACATACACTTGTAAAGAACATAATGTCATGGCTGATTTGAGTTTCCAATCATTTCTACAACTCTTATTTTTTTGTGATTGAGTGATTGGAGCACATACTTGTTGGTCACAAAAAACATTCATGAAGTTTGGTTCTTTTATGAATGTATTATGGGTCTACTGAAAATGTGACCAAATCTGCTGGGTCAAAAGTATACATACAGCAATGTTAATATTTGGTTACATGTCCCTTGGCGAGTTTCACTGCAATAAGGCGCTTTTGGTAGCCATCCACAAGCTTCTGGCAAGCTTCTGGTTGAATTTTTGACCACTCCTCTTGACAAAATTGGTGCAGTTCAGCTAAATTTGTTGGTTTTCTGACATGGACTTGTTTCTTTGGCATTGTCCACATGTTTAAGTCAGGACTTTGGGAAGGCCATTCTAAAACCTTCATTCTAGCCTAATTTAGCCATTCCTTTACCACTTTTGGCGTGTGTTTGGGGTCATTGTCCTTTTGGAACACCCAACTGCGCCCAAGACCCAACCTCCGGGCTGATGATTTTAAGTTGTCCTGAAGAATTTGGAGGTAATCATACTTTTTCATTGTCCCATTTAAAACACCAGTTCCATTGGCAACAAAACAGGCTCAGAGCATAATACTACCACCACCATGCTTGACAGTGGGCATAGTGTTCCTGGGATTAAAGGCCTCACTTTTTCTCCTCCAAAAATATTGCTGGGTATCGTGGCCAAACAGCTCAATTTATGTTTCATTTGACATCACATGTTCAAAGATAAGACCTTCTGGAGAAAAGTTATGTGGTCAGATGAAACAAAAATTTAGCTGTTTGGCCACAATACCCAGCAATATGTTTGGAGGAGAAAAGGTGAGGCCTCTCATCCCAGTAACGCCATGCCTACTACCGTCAAGCATGGTGGTGGTAGTATTATGCTCTGGGCCTGATTTGCTGCCAATGGAACTGGTGCTTTACAGAGAGTAAATGGGACAATGAAAAAGGAGGATTACCTTCAAATTCTTCAGGACAACCTAAAATCATCAGCCCAGAGGTTGGGTCTTGGGCACAGTTGGGTGTTCCAACAGGACAATGACCCCAAACACACGTCAAAAGTGGTCAAGGAATGTCTAAATCAGGCTAGAATTAAGCTTCCCAAAGTCCTGACTTAAACGTGTAGACAATGCTGAAGAAACAAGTCCATCCATCCATTTTCTACCGCTTGTCCCTTTCGGGGTCGCTGGAGCCTATCTCAGCTGCATTCGGGCGGTAGGCGGGGTACACCCTGGACAAGTCGCCACCTCATGTCAGAAAACCAACAAATTTAGCTGAACTCCACCAATTTTGTCAAAAGGAGGGTTCAAAAATTAAACCAGAAGTTTGCCAGAAGCTTGTGGATGGCTACCAAAAGCGCCTTATTGCAGTGAAACTTGCCAAGGCACATGTAACCAATTATTAACATTGCTGTCTGTATACTTTTGACCCAGCAGATTTGGTCTCATTCAACACAAAAAGGATATAAACACGTTTTTAAAGAGAATAAAAAAAATACTTGCAGTGCTTTGGTGTCTAGCCAGATTTTCTATTTTGTAGGAATACAGAATTTGCATTCCTGATTTAGGAGCACTTGCATTTAGAGGAGAGGAATTACACTTCCATGTTTAGATAGCAGTTTCACAAATTAATAACACAAAATGTGGATTGTTCCGATCGCGCTTTTATTGTCAAAGATGTTAGGTGATATTTTTTATACATGATTAAATGTTTGTGACATTCTGTACTTTACATATTGTACAAGTTAGTAGAAGTAGTAGTTTATTTTGAACATGTTAAAAACAAAGGAAAAATAAAAAATTATGGAAAAAAGGAAATAATCTTGATAACATTACAGTAAGGTACAGAAATAAAAACAAGTATTTCACAATGAAAACACAAAAAATGAAAATAATACATAATGGCTGGGTATTTTTTATATACGAAAATGAGTGGGAAGAAGTGAAACTTATTTACTCCAGCCCCTTGTTTTATAAATGAAATAACTAGCTTTCTTATCATCATTATTTATATTATAAAATGATAAATTTACCAGTCTTATTACAACATATTACCAATAATATTTTACCAACTTTACTCACTTTACACTTTTTATGCTTTATATGTAATTTGTACTGTTTGTAGTTCTACAAGATATTTAAATTTAAATTGTTTTGAATGTAAGAAAAATATATTTGTGTGATCCTTATATCCTGCCTTATGAATGACCCTTATTACTTTATTCTAAAGTAAAGTGCTTATGGAATTATTGCCCCAAACCTCTGCACAGTAGTGCAAGTTAATGGCATTCTTATCTCTGCATGACAATGTTTTAACCTTCTCTACCTACTTATAATATTCAGTTTGTTAGACATTCTGAAATTGCGGATGATCAATCAGAACAGGTTACAAAAGAATATGCCATAGCGATGATAATATTGTGTAGTGAACTGTAATTTGCCGATGTGGGCTGCAGGGGGCAGTGGCAGGCATGCCTGCAGTATTAAACCTAGTCTCAGTGGTAGCGAAGAAGAGAGTTTGTCCAAATAGTCTCCCTCCTTCATTATCAATGCTGCCATTACAGTACACTTAGTTTTCATCTACCAGAAAACATTTATTTAGGTAGAAATGTCACAGAATAACACAGAATAGCATGATTGTATTGTAAGACGCCTGTCTACTTTTTGTTGCAGTGCCTGATTTCTGGGTCAAAGGGCAAAGCCAAAATCGCACACAACTGATTCCCATTTCCCCCAGACAACCTAAGCTCTCCAGTCCATTAACTCAGCGCCAATAGATTCCTAATGGTTCACCCCTCCAGTCGTGTTCATCTCCTCTGCTTTGGATCCACTCACGCTTCTCGTTCCTGTGGCTTTGTCTGCCGTGTAGTATTAACTGTTTCCTCTCCAAACCGTTTGTGTGTAATTTCTGTTTTTCACACCTTTTGTGTGCATCCTTAGTTATTTTTCCTTACTCCTTTTTGAGTGCGCTTTTTGTTATTATTCTAATTATTTATTTTTTGCGTTGGGGTCCTACTTCAGCAAAGCCGACCGTGACAGCTTTTGGCAAAAGGAGCCAAAGTTGGCTTAAGTTATGGGCCAATTTTCAGAAAATGTTTGAAAGGTTGATTACATTTTGGTGCTCATCCAAAATATTTCTACTAAGTTACTTTATGTTTACTTTATGAGCCTCAACATATGTATGCATATTTACCAGTGTCCCTGCCTCCACCCACAAAGACAAAGACAGTGGATGACTGACAAGAGGCTTGCAAGAAATGTCAGAAATGGGATAAGGCAGTGTTTCTTCATCATAGGGAGCGCCGCTTGGAGGGCCGCCCCAAAATATCTGTTACTCAGCTGTGGGCCATATGGGCCGACGCGGTACTCAGTTGTGATACACGTTTCCACCCTTTGTGGCAGTAATGATAATCTCAAACAAAACAGAAGAAGTATGAAGCTAAAATAATAGAGACATTTCTTGAGCGCAAAATATATTACTAAAGAGGTAAAGCTGTATTTTGCACTTCATTATAATTTTATTGACTTTACTTAAAGGCCTACTGAAATTAAATTTTCTTATTTAAACGGGGATAGCAGGTCAATTCTATGTGTCATACTTGATCATTTCGCGATATTGCCATATTTTTGCTGAAAGGATTTAGTAGAGAACATCGACGATAAAGTTCGCAACTTTTGGTCGCTGATAAAAAAGCCTTGCCTGTACCGGAAGTAGCGTGACGTCACAGGTTGTGGAGCGCCTCACATCTGCACATTGTTTACAATCATGGCCAGCAGCAGCGAGAGCGATTCGGACCGAAAAAGCGACGATTACCCCATTAATTTGAGCGAGGATGAAAGATTCGTGGATGAGGAAAGTGAGCGTGAAGGACTAGAGGGCAGTGGAAGCGATTCAGATAGGGAAGATGCTGTGAGAGGCGGGTGGGACCTGATATTCAGCTGGGAATGACTAAAACAGTAAATAAACACAAGACATATATATACTCTATTAGCCACAACACAACCAGGCTTATATTTAATATGCCACAAATTAATCCGCATAACAAACACCTCCCCCTCCCATATAACCCTCCAATACAAATCAAACACCCGCACAACACACTCAATCCCACAGCCCAAAGTACCGTTCACCTTCGTAAAGTTCATACAGCACATATATTTCCCCAAAGTTACGTGCGTGACATGCACATAGCGGCACGTACGTACGGGCAAGCGATCAAATGTTTGGAAGCCAAAGCTGCATACTCACGGTAGCGCGTCTGCTATCCAACTCAAAGTCCTCCTGGTTGTGTTGCTGTAGCCAGCCGCTAATACACTGATCCCACCTACAGCGTTCTTCTTTGCTGTCTTCATTGTTCATTAAACAAATTGCAAAAGATTCACCAACACAAATGTCCAGAATGCTGTGGAATTTTGCGATGAAAACAGACGACTTAATAGCTGGCCACAATGGTGTCCCAATATGTCCGCACAATCCGTGACTTCACGCGCAAACGTCATCATACCGAGACGTTTTCAGCAGAATATTTCGCGGGAAATTTAAAATTGCACTTTACTAATCTAACCTGGCCGTATTGGCATGTGTTGCAATGTTAAGATTTCATCATTGATATATAAACTATCAGACTGTGTGGTCGGTAGTAGTGGGTTTCAGTAGGCCTTTAAGAACATATTTATTATTATGATTATTTATTAATTTACTTCAAATGTATTTATTTTAATACTACATACTTGTATGTAAAGTTATTTTACATCAGTTTTTATGAATCCCTTCTTTTGGAGTATATTTGATTAGTATTCATTTTTGTAATCAGCCTGACCTAAGCGTTGATAATAATCTTTGTGATTTACACATGATTTCATATCATTGGACAATGTTTATCCTGTTAAACTGTAAGTAGGTTGGATATAGTTATTGAATATGAATCAAAGAGCAGGAGCATCAAAAATTAAAAGTAAGATTATTCATTTAGTGTTCTATGTTTGAGAGGGCCCTAGACCCCTCTGTAGTGTAAACGTTGGGCCCTGAAGTAAAAAGGTTAAGGTTAAGGTTAAGAAACCCTGGGATAAGGAACAAGCGATTACATTTTGGGGGTGATTCAGATCACCGTCTGGATTCAGGACATTTTACTATTGGGAGGTAGAGCCTGGTGGAGGTCTGCGCTCTAATAATGACTAAATTTGCTCTGCATCATGTTGGACAATATGTTGATTTTATTGGGGCATGTGCAGGCAAAATTACTTAAAAATAGTCCATTTAAAACATACCATGGTGCTGTTTTTGTACAAACTGAAAACATTGTGAGCCAATCTCTTTCTGGACAAGCAGAAGTATTTCCAAACGGTCGTCCATTTTCCTTGAAATCTTCCAAAATATCAGCTAAATGTTGTGTTCTGTTGACAGTCCAATGCAGGTCAGGTCACTCACAATGGCAGCGGAAGAATACAAAAGCTATCAGGCAAAATCTGGCATGAATGGACGCAGAAGGGCTGCAGCATGGAGTGAGCGGCTGTGTCCCGCGTGGACAAACAAGTCAAAGACGCTAACACGTCCCAATCAGGACAATGATCCATGGGTGTCCGTGTGCGGTGACATTAGAGCGTAGGCATACCTTTGTTGTTGTATCACAATGAATAGGTTGGCGTGATCACGCCACGCCGAGACAAATTGGCCAATTTCCTCCTCGGTGAGCCAACGCAACGAGTATGTGGTCAGAAAAAAAAGAGTTCACGGAAATTAAATAAGGAAGCGACAAAATGATCTATTCTATGTGCGTGTGTGTGCAAGTAACCATGGAGTGTGTAGTGTGTTCATTTGTCTACTCTTCTACTACTGAACTGCTGCACACAAAAGGGCGAACATTTGTCAAAAAACACACATGTACTGTGTTGACTGTGCTATTCGTTTTTTGATGATTCGGATCGACTTAAAATTTCTCACAAAGCTCTAAGTGCTCTACAAAGCAACCCGTTGTACCTTTAGGGTGAAATGTTCAACTAAAGCTAAACATGTGTATTTGTTTGTGTAACTCTTCTGCTCCAGCACCACTGCACACAAAAGGGTTAAAATGTCTCAAACAAGCACCCTTACTGTGTAGACTGTGCTATTATTTACCTGACAAATTTGTCCCATATATGCCGCCATAAGTGGGACTGACTGGAAATTTCTCACACAACTCTACAAAACAGTCACTAACTTATCGTAACTTTAGAGTGTTAAGTCGGATCGTGGCAAAATTTGGTACACACTTTCACGGGACTGACGAGCATTTGTGTGTAAAATTTGAACAAGACTGGTTAGAAAACATGGCCGCCATCGACCAAAGCGTCTTGGCACTCGCAACGGCCCAGCGGGACTAACTGCCCATAGGTCATTGACCACTTGTCTGATTATTATAAAACTTGAAGTGTATCAGTATTATATGTATGCTACCAGGGTTACAAAATCATTTTGAGCATAACCCGTAGGGGGAACCAGAATTGTTGTTTACAGAAAAAAAATGTGGTCATACAACTTGCATCACAAGGACAGGAAGACAAGAGAAAGCGCACCCACACGCACACACACACACGCACACATACATACATTTTGACCTGCGCGCCACTGCAACGGCAACCTTTGCACAGAGGGCACGGTGCATGTTTGCAGATTGACAGTAGTTATGCAAGCAGCAACACAAGCAAACAGTGCTGAAAGACTGGCTGATAGATGGATGGATGCAGTGATGGATGCAGTGATGGATGGATGGAAGGAGGAGAGAAGCAGGGGGAAAAGATCGAGTGAGACAGTAATGTCACCTTGGTGTTCAGAGAAAATAGACATTTTAGCTGATAGCAGTCATGATGCTACAATTTGATATCAAAAACATTGCTTTTAAGGTTTTTACCCCAGGAGCTAATTATATATATATCCTATGAGGAAAATAGCTTGTTGTTTTACATGAGTTACGTACCTTTATTGTTATACTTGTAGGACAGTTAAGAATGTCACAATGTTACTGAAAACATGTTGGTGGGAGTTTGACCCTGGAACAGATTATTTCCATTTCCATTACTTCCTATGAAAGGTAAATGGGTTATACTTGTACAGCGCTTTTCTACCTTCAAGTACTCAAAGCGCTTTGACCCTATTTCCACATTGACATACACATTCCATAATGACCCATCAGGAGCGAGGGTGAAGTGTCTTGCTCAAGGACACAACAGACATGACTAGAATGGCAGAAGCTGGGGATCAAACCAGGAACCCACAAGTTTCTGGCATGGCCGCTCTATCAACTTGAGCCACGCCGTCCCCATAAGAAAATTAGCTTACGGTTTTGACAATTTACAGTGGGCCATGTTTTTAACACTTTATGACTGTTAAGAATGCTTGACCCTGGATTGGATTATTCCTATTTCTAGTACAGAAGCTGCCCTGCTACTTACAGGGGCTTAATTCCAAGACGCCCAACGAATGGCGAAAACCTGTGAATAATAACACACCAACAGAAAGCCTGATTTATTTATTTATTTTTGACACCAGTCATTTCTAAAACTGTAGAACTGTGGAACACGGGCTTCATTTCTATATATTTGTCTTATGTATATATTTGTACTTTGCACTAAATCTTGTATAGTCTTACTTGTATATCATGTTGATAGGTGACTAGTATATTGTCTATTGTTTTGTTGTAAAGTATGCACCTAGAGTACTTGCTTGCTCAGTGAATGTATACTTGTCTATTTGTTATATGTTTAGAGAGCTAACAACTGCTGAAGACAAATTCCTTGTATATGCAAGTATACTTGGCCAGATAAACCTGATTCTGTTTCTGATTCTGATGTAGGGGTACGCCATTGATTGATTGATTGAGACTTTTATTAGTAGGTTGCACAGTGAAGTACATATTCCGTACAATTGACCACTAAATGGTAACACCCGAATAAGTTTTTCAACTTGTTTAAGTCGGGGTCCACTTAAATTGATTCATGATACAGATATATACTATCATATATACTATCATCATAATACAGTCATCACACAAGATAATCACATTGAATTATTTACATTATTTACAATCAGGGGTGTGGAGGGGGTGGGGGGTAGGATATGGACAGCAAGTAGTGGACATATAGAGAGAGAGAGAGAAAGAGAGCGAGAGAGAGAGAGAGAGAGAGAGAGAGAGAGAGAGAGAGAGAGAGAGAGAGAGAGAGAGAGAGAGAGAGAGAGAGAGATCAGAAGGCATAAGAAAAAGTATCTGCATTTGATTGTTTACATTTGATTATTAGCAATCCGGGGAGGGTGTTAGTTTAGGGTTGTAGCTGCCTGGAGGTGAACTTTTAGTGCGGTTTTGAAGGAGGATAGAGATGCCCTTTCTTTTATACCTGTTGGGAGCGCATTCCACATTGATGTGGCATAGAAAGAGAATGAGTTAAGACCTTTGTTAGTTCGGAATCTGGGTTTAACGTGGTTAGTGGAGCCAAAGGATCACTCTATTAAAGTACAGTGTTTTATTTTCCTATATTCAAACACAGTGTTACTGTTCAAACTGTGTGTAAAATGTTTAAAATATTAAATATACTTGTTAAACAAAACCTCTATTTGTTTTTAATAAGTACTTGGGCCTACTACACTATTGTATGTTATTGTTGGTCATTATGGTGGCACTTGGAAAGCCAAGTTTTTTCTGAGGTGGTACTCGGTGAAAAAACTCCTCTAAACCCTTTTTTTATGCTTATCGCAGTTATTTAACACACTGTAAAATCCCCTGCAGATAGCGCCATCAAACCGATAAATAAAAGGGCATTATTTACAGATTAAAGCAAAAAGAAGCTAAATAACTCCACTACTGTAAAAATGTCCAGTGGTTAAGAATGTTGAACAAAACATAGCTTTTTATATTTTATTTTAATCCATGTATTTCTAGTCATACTATTAGTAGTATGCAGTACTTTGAAGTACTATGCATTGGTACTACAGACACAGCTTAGGCACCAGTGTTCTAGTAGTTATTTTCCCCTCGTTTTCAGTTGCAGCATACGACACAAGTCCCCAGTGAGGGAATGCAAGTCGATGCTAAATCCTCAAAGTGACACAACCACGCTGGTGTGTGTGTGTGTGTTGTGTGTGAGTGTGTGTGAACACAGCATCATGGAGAGCTTGGGTTAAGACTTGCCAAGAGCACTTTTCCCATACACCAGGGAGCCAAGACATCCCCGGCCAGCCAAGAATAGCAACAACTCTCCTCCTCGCACTCGCACACACTGCCGAGGATGTTGATAGTCAGCGTGCAACACGTCCGCCAACACAAACCAGCCTACTAAGAGCACAAATGCTCGTTTTTTTGTGCTCCTTTTCATTTATGAGGCCGGCCCAAAGGGGAGAAATGGGCATATTTTATGATTGTGTTATATTCTCCATCATCGTTACGACTACATAAAGCAACACCACAGGCAGCGCTGCACGCACAGCAACAACACACGTCAGGTAAATAAGTGCATTTATGGTGTGGGAGACTAATGAATGAGTGCGCTGCTCCATCTTCTTGCAAAGCACAAAAGAACAGAATAACAATATGCAGGCTATAAAATAACCATAAAACAGTGCACAACGCAGAGTAAAGTGCATCAATGTTCCCCTAAACTAACCCCATTGCTGTCAAAATGATAATTATGGTGTTTGATTTAAAAAATAAAAAAAAACAGTTGTATACTTCCTTTGGTGGTTAGCTGTGACCTCAAGCAAAAAAAGCTAAAGATGGCCAAAGATAAAGATTTTAAACTTTTCATTTTTAAAATTGACAAGACCCAAATGTCTAATAATTCTAAAATGTAGAACATAACAGCTTTAGCCTCAGTGTGGTAAGCCAGCTAACACTTGGCTAGCAATATTTTAAAAATTTCAAGTATAAAACAAATAAAATAAATATATCTACAGGTCTTAAAGACCAATGTAATTTATGGATTTAGGACTACAGGGTTGTAAATAGCTCTAGCTATGCGTGCAAGATCGATGCTAAACACAGCTAAAAATGGAATGCTTAAAAAAAAAAAGAAAAAAGTATGTATTTATTATTTACCTTATAGCATTTTTTTAAATGGCATTATCCTTAAAATCCTACTGAAATGATTTTTTTTAATTTAATAGGGGATAGCAGATCCATTCTATGTGTCATACTTGATAATTTCGCGATATTGCCATATTTTTGCTGAAAGGATTTAGTAGAGAACATCGACGATAAAGTTCGCAACTTTTGGTCGCTGATAAAAAAAGCCTTGCCTGTACCGGAAGTAGCGTGACGTCACAGGTTGAAAGGCTCCTCACATTTCCCCATTGTTTACACCAGCAGCGAGAGCGATTCGGACCGAGAAAGCGACGATTACCCCATTAATTTGAGCCAGGATGAAAGATTTGTGGATGAGGAACGTGAGAGTGAAGGACTAGAGTGCAGTGCAGGACGCATCTTTTTTCGCTCTGACCGTAACTTAGGTACAAGCTGGCTCATTGGATTCCACTCTCTCTCCTTTTTCTATTGTGGATCACGGATTTGTATTTTAAACCACCTCGGATACTATATCCTTGAAAATGAGAGTCGAGAACGCGAAATGGACATTCACAGTGACTTTTATCTCCACGACAATACATCGGCGAAGCACTTTAGCTACGGAGCTAACGTGATAGCATCGGGCTTAACTGCAGATAGAAACAAAAGAAATAAACCCCTGACTGGAAGGATAGACAGAAAATCAACAATACTATTAAACCATGGACATGTAACTAACGGTTAATGCTTTCCAGCCTGGCGAAGCTTAACAATGCTGTTGCTAACGACGCCATTGAAGCTAACTTAGCTACGGGACCTCACAGAGCTATGCTAAAAACATTAGCTATCCACCTACGCCAGCCAGCCCTCATCTGCTCAACACCCGTGCTCACCTGCGTTCCAGCGATCGACGAAGGACTTCACCCGATCATAGATGCGGTCGGCGGCTAGCGTCGGATAGCGCGTCCGCTATCCAAGTCAAACTCCTCCTGGTTGTGTTGCTGTAGTCAGCCGCTAATACACCGATCCCACCTAAAGCTTTCTTCTTTGCAGTCTTCATTGTTCATTAAACAAATTGCAAAAGATTCACCAACACAGATGTCCAGAATTCTGTGGAATTTCGCAATGAAAACCGAGCTTTTTGTATTGGATACAATGTGTCCGAATACTTACGTTTCAACGATTGACGTTACGCGCATACGTCATCATACATAGACGTTTTCAACCGGAAGTTTAGCGGGAAATTAAAAATTGCACTTTATAAGTTAACCCGGCCGTATTGGCATGTATTGCAATGTTAAGATTTCATCATTGATATATAAACTATCAGACTGCGTGGTCGGTAGTAGTGGGTTTCAGTAGGCCTTTAAGGTATGATTGAAAAATTGCAACAAATTGTGAAGTAGTTCCACTCTAGTAAGAGCACAGCCAAAGCTAACCATTAGATGTACTTATTTGTGTAAGCAAACTCTTTCTATTCCTGAAGCGCTACACACAAAAGCATCATAAATCCTAGTCACGTCCGTTGTGTCCTTGGGCAAGACACTTCACCCTTGCTCCTGATGGCTGCTGGTTAGCGCCTTGCATGGCAGCTCCCGCCATCAGTGTGTGAATGTGTGTGTGAATGGATGAATGTGGAAATACTGTCAAAGCGCTTTGAGTACTTTGAAGGTATAAAGCGCTATACAAGTATAACCCATTTATCATTTATTTATAAATGGTCAAAACATGCACCCCTCCTCTGTTGTTTGTCCTATTATTTTTCTGAAAAATACACCACATGTTGGTACTGTTATAAAAAGACATATATCAGATTGACTGTAAATTTCTCACACAGTTCTACAAAACACCTATTGTAACTAGGGGTGTCTCCATATAACTTTCGATGCGATGCCGATATTGAAGCCTTGGGTACTGGCTAATACTTACATTGAACCAATAACAACAACAGCACAAATCACACATAGTTTGTAGTGTGGAATGTTAAAAAAGGCTTGGTTTAGAGAAATTACTCAATGAGAGAACAATGGTGGGTATGAAAAACACTAACCTATTTTTTTTATAAACAGTCTGGAATGGATGTATGCTGTCTTTAGTTGAAGTGGAGTGGTAACTGCTTTTCTGGCGACACCTAGTGGCCACAATAATTAATTAGGTTAAGGTGATAACGCAGTAGGTTAAATGATGCGGACACATTTGTTACTGGATACTTCTTAATACGCTTTTCCTTTGGAGACCTTGTATGTGTAAGCAATATGAAACTATCATTACTATCATACGTGCTGTTTTAAACTGCAATATTGTTCAATTAAGGACACTAAATACGTATGTCTAGATTGTATACTATTATTAAAGATTAATTAAGATTAAAGTACCAATGATTGTCACACACACACTAGATGTGGTGAAATTTGTCCTCTGCATTTGACCCATATGCCTAGCGGTTGTGTAGCTGCTAGTTCCTAGTCGCCTATAACAACTTAATTACTATTTATTTATGAGAACCTTATTTTATTTGTTTTTATTTACTAATAGATAGATAGATAGATAGATAGATAGATAGATAGATAGATAGATAGATAGATAGATAGATAGATAGATAGATAGATAGATAGATAGATAGATAGATAGATAGATAGATAGATAGATAGTACTTTATTGATTCCTTCAGGAGAGTTCCCTCAGGAAAATTAAAATTCCAGCAGAAGTGTACAGAATTGAGATCGAATTTAAAAAAGTAAATAATGGGGGTATAAATGGAAACAAAATAGAAAAATATTACAGTAGAATAAAAACAAAAAGCATCAATGAGAATACAAATATAACAGTAAAATAAGAATATAACAAGAGAAACTAGGCATTAGTGACCATGTTATGAAAACGTATTACACTGTTATTGTTTTGCATCCCCCGTCATTCTAGTACCCCCCTCCCCCCCAGAGAGGAGTTGTACAGTCTAATGGCGTGTTGGACAAAGGAGTTTTTTAGTTTAATTTATGTATCTATTTATCCACTGTTTGATTCTGTTTTGATTGTACAGATTGAGCACAAACAAAATGTTAGAAATTGCTATGAAACGGAAAGGGGTAAGATTGAATAAGCTCCGATTCTTCCAACTTCTTTTCGGACCACGCTGTAATGAGAAACTGGAAATATGCGATGTACCATATTGTAATTGTATGCATGTTGGGAATAAAGTAATGCCATAACCATGTTTACCTTTTGTAAATCACTGTTGAGCTTTGCATAAGTAACCACGCTGCAGGACTGCTTGTATCGGGAGATTTTTAATGCATAAGCTGATATTTGTTTTTTGCTCATATCAAACAGATACATGATATTAATGTCGATTTGGGACACCCGTAGTTGTAACTTTAGGGTTTTAAGCCTAATGACCAGAAAGTTGTTTGAGAAACATGGCTGCCAGTTAAGAACAAGTAACAATTTAAAGGTTACGTATGTTAAAATACGACTCCAAACATCATTCTTAGGGTTTTATGATGGTGACAGTTAGACCATGGAACAGATTATTCCTATTTTCATGATTCTATGAATAAGAAACGGCTTTTATGACAAATCGGAGGTTGGCTAGCGTCTTTGAATGGGTTGTGTTTCGCTGTATTGTTAAACAAATTATCTTGAACAATTATTGTCCTTGAAAAGGCACATTTTTAAACAGAACTATTGTGTAGGCTCACCTCATTCAATACAAAGCTCCTTCAATACCCCCCTGGTTGGTCAGCAGTTGGTGCGGCCCATCGAGAGGGTTCCAGACGATCCCAGAATGCAGTGTATTGACTCAGGCACTCGGCACTCCCTGGTGGACGGAAACAAGACAAGTTCATGCTGCGAACACGTCGGCAATGCATAAGCAGGGCGGAAAAAGCGCCAGGGAAGCGGAAGTTCCCAATCACAATTACACACATCTGACAGTCATTTGGGAGCCAAAGCGTGACAATGATTGGTGATTTCACACACTAAAACTGCATCTGCAAACAATATTGGCGTCAGGGAAACCAGATGGCGCTAAACGTTAAGTAAAAACACAGTCAGGCTCTGATGACGTGACAGTTTAAGGGCTGCCAAAAATTGGATTGCGAATCATCAGAAGGCCCTTTTAAGCTCTTTAATACTTGCTCTTGTCTGACATTGACACTGTTGTTGTCGCAGAAGCCCTATAAAGCGTCTCACCAGAGCGTCTTTGCCTGTGCAAGAAGCGGCCAAAAATCAATTTAAGAGTCCCATTTAAAAAACGGCTTTTTAAGGATGATAATGCAAGTTTAAACAATACATTAATGAAGGTAGTTGCTTTCAATTGAGAGTGCATTAGGTCACATGAGAGAGACAAAACTGAGCATTTTGGATGTATTAGATCATCCATCCATCCATCCATTTTCTACCGCGTGTCCCTTTTGGGGTCGCGGGGGTGCTGGAGCCTATCCCAGCTGCATTTGGGCGGAAGGTGGGGTACACCCTGGACAAGTCGCCACCTCATCACAGGGCCAACACAGACAGACAGACAACAATCACACTCACATTCACACACTAGGACCAATTTAGTGTTGCCAATCAACCTATCCCCAGGTGCATGTTTTTGGAGGTGGGAGGAGTACCCGGAGGGAACCCACGCAGTCACGAGGGAGAACATTCAAACTCCCCACAGAAAGATCCTGAACCGGGGATCGAACCCAGGACCTTCGTATTGTGAGGCACATGCACTAACCCCTGTGCCCATACTTGCCAACCCTCCCGATTTTCCCGGGAGACTCCCGAATTTCATTGCCCCTCCCGAAAATCTCCCAGAGCAACCATTGTCCCGAATTTCTCCCGATTTCCAACCTGACAACAATATCGGGGGCGTGCCTTAAAGGCACTGCCTTTAGCGTCCTCTTTCACCTGAAAAGGAGACTATTATATATGTCTCCGTTATTCATAGGTTTATCTATAACCCATAAAGTAGGCAGGCACGGAGCTATTTCACAGCATGTGTTTATTCCAGCCGGCACGTTAATTCGCTGACACACAACATCCAGATTCCCATCATGCATTGCTTCAAAACTACGGCAAGTAGTAATGTCCAAAAACATAACAGAGACGAAGCAGAAGAACGAAGAAGAGACATGGCAACGACGAGTAAGAAGAAGAAGTACGCTTGCAAGTTCCAAAATGATTGGAAAAATCAATTTCAGTTCATCCAGGACAGCTCGAAGGGGAAGGGGTATGCTGCCTGCACATTTTGTAGATCAGACTTCTCCATTGAACACGGTAGCCGAACAGATATATGCATTCATGAACGGATTATTTATATATATATATAAGAAATACTTGAAAATATATACACCCCCCGCTACCCCCCCATCTCCCGAATTCGGAGGTCTCAAAGTTGGCAAGTATGCCTGTGCCCTGTATTATATCAGTGTTCCCAATTTTTTTTTTACCAAGTACCACCTCAGAAAACACTTGGATCTCCAAGTACTTCCATAATGAACAACATTAAAATACAGTAGTGTAGTCGGCGTAAATATTCATTAAAAACAAGGCACTGAATTAGATCATGAAGGCATCCAGCGTGGCGTTTAAAAGAGAGGGAACTAAACGCGAAAAGAGGGGATGTAAACGCAGCGAGAGAAGTGCAAGGAAGAGCGTGGAAGTGGAGAGGAGGCGAGCGGCGGGACAGATGGAGCGAGGAGACAAGAAAGACAAAGCAGACCGAGCGACAGAGAGCGAAACAGATGGCAACGGAGAAGAGGCAGATAGAAATACGCTGGGAGGACAACACTGAGTCAGCTGAAGAGACACAGCAGGGGGTGGACGAATAAAAATGTGGGAAAAAAGGAGGGTGGATGAGGAGTTTTAATTCCTGCTAGGAAATGATAACATATGTCACACGTGGTGTCTTACAGGACAGGATAGGTCACTAAACACAACATTAAACACCAGTTGTTTGGAGAAGTTTGTTGGTACTAACGCTGCTTTCAGGAAATCTGAGAACAGTGGGACACTCCCAAGCAAAGCGTACACACAAGCTGGACTCGCAGTGGCTCTAATGAACCTCTCTAATGCTTTGTAATCAAGGTCGTCTGCCATGTTTTTTTGTGTACTTTAGACTTTGAGTTCGGGATTGTCTATGCCAAGTGGCTTATTTCCAACAGTCCAGTTTTCTAAAACGCATCAGAAAAGTAGTTGTCAGTCTAAACTGAGCTAAAAAAAAACCTAAAACTACTACTACTGGAACTAGGCAGACATGGCTGTAAATGACCACCATGTATCCCACCATACCCCCGTTGTTTATAATTGTCGGTATAAGTGCCTTAGAACTGGGAAAAATGTGTTTAAAAAGAGCAGGCTGTATCTTTGACTCACATTTTCATGTATAATTTCATAGATTTGTTTATGACTATATTAGTAAGTTTGTTGAGGTAAGACTTTAAGGCCCTGTTTGCACTAAGTCGGATGAGGTTATTCAGGGTAAATCACCTCTAACTTATCCGTGTCCACACATGACAATGCCACCGTTTAAGACCCCCGCCTCCCTCCGTCCGCCGGCGCAACGCGTCCTAGTATGCATGCGCGGAAAATGCGTGCGTCATATAGTCACCTCTGACCTAGAAGTGTATACTTTCTAGGGCTGGGTGTTATGGCCTTTTATTAATATCTCAATATTTTTAGGCCACGTCACGATACACAAAAGGGACAAGTGGTAGAAATGGATGGATGGATACACGATATTAAGGCTGCAGCTAACGATTATTTTTCTATCGATTATTCTATAGATTATTTTTTCGATTAATCGGTTAATCTATAGATTTTTTTTTGATTAATCTATAGATTATTTTTCCTTTTACCGATTATTTTTTTATTCAAAATGAAGATGAAAAAATAAATGTAGGCCCGTCTTTTTTAAAAGGAATGGATTTTATTTACAAAAAAAAAGAAGTATGGCCACTCAGTCAACATTGACAACAACATGACTAAATATTCTGTAACATCGTAAACATTTAAAACTTTTAACATTTAACAAAATTAAAAGTCGCTTATTTGCGTTTTAATGTGCACATATAAAAGTCAACATCCAGTGCAAATCTTAATATTCTGCAATAGTATAAGCATTTCAAAAGTAAAAGTATTGCTTATTTTGCTTTAAAATGTGCAAAAATAAAGATAAACATCCAATACAAAAAAGTGCAAAACGAAATATTCTGTAACAACAGTGTAAACATTTCAACAAAAGTGAAAGTATTGCTTATTTGCTAAAATGTGCAAAAATAAAGATAAACATCCAATACAAAAAAGTGCAATCTAAATATTCTGGAGCACTGTAAACATTAAAGTATTGCTTTTAAAATGTGCAAAATAAACATCCAGTCCAACGCAGTACACAATAACCAATTCTACTCATTCCAGTGAGTGACTAACAGTTGTAATGAAGAAAGTTTAGCATGTCTACATGCTCTGCTTCTTTTCTTGTTTACAATATTCCCAGCAGCTGAAAATAGGCGCTCAGAAGGGGTCGATGTGGCTGGAACTGAGAGGTAATTAGCCTTCACCTCAAGCCAGGACTGCGAGTGAGCTGAGCTACAGTTTAAGTTTCTAGAAGGTCAACAGGCTCATAGTGATGTTACTAGTAGTTGATTGGGTGTCATGATCCGTGGGCCGGATCATGTTTTTGTGTTTTCTGTTAGTTTTGGACTCCTTTTGTTATTGCTTGTGCACCTGTGAGTTTGTTTCGTCACCATGGTTACTTATTATTTTCACCTGCCACTTGTGTTCCCGACGCGCACCTGTTTGCCATCACTGACACTATTTAAACCTGCCTTTTTTGTTCACTCGTCCTGTTCTCCTTGTTTGCGGTAAGCATCAGTCACGTTTTCTGTATTCTTGTTCCAGACTCTTGTGCTAGTGTTAGCCTTAGCTTCCCGTGCGTTCGGCACACTTTTCTTTTGCTCGTTTTCTGTTTGGCTATGATTTATGTTAATTAAACCATCTCTTACCTTCACGTTTTTGTCCGGAGTGTTCGTGTTGCACTGGAGGAACGATCCCGCATAAATATGCGACCCCCACGTGACAGAAGGAGAACAGCATACAGTTCTTCCGCCACGAACTTCGAGAAGCTGGATTTAGGTATGTGGTTAGATTTGGAGGCAATGGAGGCGGAGACTCTCCGCTATTCCCCCTTGGAGCGCCAGGACCTGATGTGGGGTCCTAATGGAAAGTTGATCCCACTCAACTCCGTATGGCCCGAGGACATTGTCGCGCCACCGCGTCAGCAAAAACAGAAGCCAGCCAAAGAGGCTTCGTTTCGCCGTTATGATGCGTCGCTCCCGCAAGCTCCTCCCCCGGACCGAAGCAAGTTGCACCCAGACCAGTATTCCTCGCCGCCAAAATTAGGTAATCCGATTCAGGATTTTGCCAAGCAGTTCATGGATTGGGCTTCCAGTCAGCTGCAGGAGACCGGGGCTGATGACGTCACGCCGCCGCCTGCTGATGACGTCATGGGCCAAGATTTTTTTTTTCCTAATTCTGTTTCGCTCTCGAAAATTCAAGCCCCGCCCAAGTCACGGACATTTTCTTTTTGTTCACCCACACAAAATCAGGTGGGGAATACAAAAAGACAATTTGGACAATTTAAAGGGGAGGCTTCTACCCCCCTCCTGACCTCCCGCCACCCACCCTTAAAGACTGTTCCAGACCAGGAGCGCGTCTGGTATCCGCCCCTTGAGGGGGGGCTGGGTCCGGGAGCTGTGCTGGTGGGGTGCCTCAGCTGCGCCCAACCAGGCAGCAAACTCCATCCCGGCCGCCACCACCAGTCTTTCGGCCTGCCAAGCCGCAACCTCCAGCCCGTCCTCCACCACCAGTCCTTCGGCATGCTAAGCCGCTACCGCCGGCTAGACCACCTCCGCCATGCTCATGGCTAACCTCTGCCCGGGTGGGCCTGCAGACGCCACCATCATCTCCGGTGGGCCTGCAGACGCCACCATCTCTGACACCTGCGCCTGCTCCTCGGCTGGCACCTGCGCCTGCTCCTCGGCTGGCACCTGCGCCTGCTCCTCGGCTGGCACCTGCGCCTACTCCTCGCCAGACACCGGTACCTACACCGGTACCTGCTCCACGCCAGACACCGGTACCTACACCGGTACCTGCTCCACGCCAGACACCGGTACCTGCTCCTGCAACCACGCCAGACTCGCCGCCTGCTCCTGCAACCACGCCAGACTCTCCGCCTGCTCCTGCAACCACGCCAGACTCGCCGCCTGCTCCTGCAACCACGCCAGACTCGCCGCCTGCTCCTGCAACCACGCCAGACTCGCCGCCTGTACCTGCTACCACGCCTGACTCGCCGCCTGTACCTGGTACCACGCCTGACTCGCCGCCTGTACCTGCTACCACGCCTGACTCGCCGCCTGTACCTGCTACCACGCCTGACTCACCGCCTGTACCTGCTACCCCGCCTGACTCGCCGCCTGTACCTGCTACCACGCCTGTCTCGCCGCCTGTACCTGCTACCACGCCTGCCTTGTCCACTGCGTCCAAGCCTGCCATGACGGCGCCGATGCGCCCACCTCCCCGTCGACCACGGATGTGGCCGCTCCGTGGTCGTCCGCCTCGCCAAGTGCGCCCACCTCCCCGTTGGCCACGAATGTGGCCATTCCCTGGTCGCCCTCCTCGCCGGCTGCAGCGACGTTCCACTCGCCGCCGCCACTTGACTTTGCCTCGGTGGATTCGGGGACATTGGCTTGGCGACCCAACTCCAAGTCCTCCCTCCGCCCGCCCGTGACTTTTGACCCTGCTTGTTTTTTTTGGGTTTTTTTTTGGACATCTTGTATCTGTCCTTGAGGAGGGGGTACTGTCATGATCCGTGGGCCGGATCATGTTTTTGTGTTTTCTGTTAGTTTTGGACTCCTTTTGTTATTGCTTGTGCACCTGTGAGTTTGTTTCGTCACCATGGTTACTTATTATTTTCACCTGCCACTTGTGTTCCCGACGCGCACCTGTTTGCCATCACTGACACTATTTAAACCTGCCTTTTTTGTTCACTCGTCCTGTTCTCCTTGTTTGCGGTAAGCATCAGTCACGTTTTCTGTATTCTTGTTCCAGACTCTTGTGCTAGTGTTAGCCTTAGCTTCCCGTGCGTTCGGCACGCTTTTCTTTTGCTCGTTTTCTGTTTGGCTATGATTTATGTTAATTAAACCATCTCTTACCTTCACGTTTTTGTCCGGAGTGTTCGTGTTGCACTGGAGGAACGATCCCGCATAAATATGCGACCCCCACGTGACACTGGGAGGTGTTTATTATCATTTGGGGAGAGTCCGCTGCCTGATGCTCACCTGCTAAACACTTATCTGCTCGACGCTGAAGCGCTGACTACATGCGCTCTGAATACGCACTGCTGATTGGCTGATAACGCTCTGATAATGCTTTGTGTGTACCAATCAGATGGTTGTGTGGGTGGGACAATGCTGCGTGCTGAGACAGAGGCAGAAGGAGCAAAGCAGCTTGTTAAGACTTTAGCTTTAGCTTAGAAACTCGTTCGGTACACCCCCGTACCGAACCGAAAGCCCCGTACCGAAACGGTTCAATACAAAACACGTACCGTTACACCCCTAGCAGATACAAATGACACATTCATGTTTTTGTGTAATGATGACAACGTATACTCGTGCGGACGATTGACTAGTTGATGGTTGATGGTTTTCTTTTCAAATGTTCGTTCATAGCCGTTGTGCTGCTATGATAGGCCATTTACGCTCGACACAGTGTGCATACAACAACATTATTAGGCCGTTTATTGAAATACTCCCACACTATTGACGACTTTTGGCTGCTTTTTCCCCCTCGCTCGCATCGTCTGCTTTGATCGTCTGCTTTGCGCTTCGCCATGACGGTAGTGTGACGTAAATATGCGACGCGTCGACGCACAAAAACGGTGTCGACGTATTTACGTAACCGATGACGTCGACTACGTCGACGCGTCGTTTCAGCCTTACACGATATATATCTCGATATTTTGCCTTAGCCTTGAATGAAAACTTGATGCATATGTAGTGGCATCAGCAGTATGATGATTCTATGTGTCTACATTAAAACATTCTTCTTCATACTGCATTAATATATGCTCATTTTAAACTTTCATGCAGAGAGGGAAATCACAACTAAGTCAATTTACCAAAACTGTATTTATTAAACAGTTATTAAGCAGTGGCACAAACATTCATGTCATTTCAAAACAGAAAGTGCAAGATTGTCAGAGACATTTTAAAACAAGCTATTAGTGCACTTTTGTGCATGGTGTCACTAAGATGACATATCAAAACAACACTACATTAAAGTGCACTGTTTGTACAGAACGCCACTACAATGGTTTAAAACAAATAAAGTGCACTTTAGTGCATGATGTCACACAAGATATTTCAATAACTGTCAAATAAAAATGAGCTGCATAATAGGAAGTCAAATAGTGTATGTCCTTCGCTATGTGGTAGGTTCCTGCGGACGTTATCTCCTTCTGTTGTTGACTATTTTTTTCATACGGTGTTGATCTGGAAATAGTTGCTTGGGCATTTTGTTGGTGTGGCACCGAACGGAGATGTTGACATGCGGAGTTTCAAGCACTCTTCATTCTCTAGCGGGTGACTTTTCAAATGATGCTACATTAGTTATAGTATTATATTCTGTACCGAGGATGTCGTTGTGGCTTGTGCAGCCCTTTGAGACATTTGTGATTTAGGGCTATATAAATAAACATTGATTGATTGATTGATAGTAGAGCTGCTACTTTTTGTAGCAACGCTTTTGCCGCATACTTGACAAATTGCGGTTGTCTGTTCGACATATTCCCGTTTGAAGCCAAACCACCGCCAGACGATGGACCCCATGCTTAGGTCTTCTTCCTTATTTTGTTACCAGATTCGCAACTTCTTTCTCTCGTATTACCACTCGCACCACTCTGCTAGCATCACAGCTAACATTACTTTGCAGCTACCTCTCTGCTTGGCGAGGACGTGTGACGTTGCATATGTATGTAAGTATGTGACGTATGTAAGAAGGTGCGCTTGTTTTACCACTCTGTGAGAAGGAGACACACGAAAGAGTGACAAACGCCTGCAGTGTAATGCCCGCAGCTAAAAGCAACTGCGTGAGAACGTATACTCGAATATCACAATATAGTCATTTTCTATATCGCACAGAGACAAACCCGCGATATATCGAATGTATTCGATATATAGCCCAGCCATAATTCTTTCTATCTGCGACGGTATAGAAAATGGCTGCTCTTGTTGTGAAGAAGAGAAAATTATTTGTGTGGTCTGATGACGAGGTGGAGTTACTCTTAAAATTTACTCAAGAATATAAAACCTCCATGGCGGCGAGCAATGTTGATTGGGAGTCCTCGCCATCAAAATACGGGGACATTCTGTCATGGTTTTTGGAGTGCTACCCATCGCCGGTGGAGGCCAGCTTGAGCAGCAAAGATTTTCCCCACCAAAATGAGGACATAACTAATGGTATGTGTTTGTGACAAGATTATTTTGTCTTAATTTAACCCCACTTCCTATGTGGGCGCGGCCTTTCTGGCGTCACTTCCTCTCCGAACTCACTTTGTAAACGATCAATGAGTCCATACACAGCTAAGTGCCGGAGGTTGAAGAATTACACGGTTGACTTACTCGTGTAAAAATTTGTCCGAGGAGGGAGACCTTAAACGCTGGTTTAGTGTGGCTGCAACGGGGCTCAGGTCAAATAATTATTTGTTTAAGGCAGGGGTCCCCAAACTTTTTGTCTCGGGGGCCGCATTGGGTTAAAAAATTTGGCCAGGGCCGGGCTGTATCTATCTATCTATCTATCTATCTATCTATCTATCTATCTATATATATATATATATATATATATATATATATAGATAGATAGATAGATAGATAGATAGATAGATAGATAGATAGATAGATAGATAGATAGATAGATAGATAGATAGATAGATAGATAGATAGATAGATAGATAGATAGATAGATAGATAGATAGATAGATAGATATATATATACATTGTCTTTATATTCCAGCGAGTTAATCCGTTTTGTCATTTAACATCAATTAACATTGATGTTCATCAACATTTAACATTGTCACGTTATCGATGGGAAAATTCATTTTTAGACAATATGATTTGCCTGAGCAGCTAGGAGACACCGAGAGTAACAAGCGGTATGAAATGGATTAGAAAGGAAAGATACAATTAAAAAAAATTAAAAATTAAAGTTTTTTTTTTTTTTTTTTTAACTTGGGACTTCCCGTGGGCCGGATTTTGGATGCTGTGGGGCCGGATTCGGCCCTAGGGCCGTAGTTTGGGGACCCTTGGTTAAAGGGGTTAAACGACTTAGTGTAAAAATGGCCTAAAACTGCCATCATCATCATCATCATCATCCGCTTCACCTTACAACTTGCTAAGATTGACTAGTACATTTCCTGTCACTTCCCCACCGACACATGAAATGAATGCTCTGCAGGCTGACGTCGTGTCTGACAGCTGTTAGCTTGGCCGAGGCAGAAGAATGCAGCGTTGCTTTGTACGTGCAAATGTGCGTGTGTGTATATTTGTGTGTGTGTGTGTCGTCGTAACATACGGGAAATGCCTTCCTCGACCGCAGCCCCACTTTCCTCCGCTTCCACATAACTATCATTCCACAGGGGGAGGGGGGAGTGTGATGTGGCGGAATGTTATCGTGTGTGTGTGTGTGTGTGTGTGTGTGTGTGTGTGTGTGTGTGTGTGTGTGTGTGTGTGTGTGTGTGTGTGTGTCTCTCCTTCACCCATCAAGATATGGTCAGCACCAGTCAAAGGTTTGGAGACACCTTGTCAGTTGATAGCATGAGAAAGTCTACAAGTAGCGTACATATACTGTATGGGACATTTACACTTTTCTAAAAAAAAGTGTGTACTGCTACAAGCAGTTTGTGTGTGTGTGTGTGCGTGTGCGTGTGTGTGCATAACATCAGATGCATTTGTGTCGCAATGTGTGTGACCTTTTGTAACCTCTTGCTGTTGTGTGTCAGCAGTGTTCTGGTGTGTGTGGGCAGCTGTGAAGGATAACGCATTGATTTGTGTGTGTGTGTGTGTGTGTGTGTGTGTGTGTGTGTGTGTGTGTGTGTGTGTGTGTGTGTGTGTGTGTGTGTGTGTGTGTGTGTGTGTGTGTGTGTGTGTGTGTGTGTGTGTGTGTGTGTGTGTGTGTGTGTGTGTGTGTGTGTGTGTGTGTGTGTGTGTGTGTGTGTGTGTGTGTGTGTGTGTGTGTGTGTGTGTGTGTGAGAGAGAGAGAGTGCATCAGAGGGGATGACATCATTACTACACTCGGGCGCTGGCTGATGAGAGGTGGTGAGAGCTTCCTGCCACAAGCTTCTTTTTAGTTTGTGTGATGGCACGTAACGCTCTTTCAGAGCTTGATTGTCAAGCTTTTTTTGAATTACAGTTCAATAAAAATAAATTCATACTAAAATAGCATTAACAATTAGTTCTCAATTTAACTATAATGGAACTGGGAGAAAGCATTAAAAGTGATTTTTGCTCATTCGTGCGTCCAAATGTCAAAGGAACACTTCCTGGTTGACTGAAGATGATGTAAGACAGGGGTGTCCAAACTTTTTCCAGGAAGGGTAGCATGCAGAAGAAATATAAGTTTGCAGGGGCCAATTTGATACATGTTGTGCATTCGAGATGCTAAGACTAATAGAAGTCGATCAATACATGGTAAGCTATCTGAACAAGACATCCATATCTTTGCTTTGTGTTACAGTCAACAAAGCAAATTAGTGTAATATCTATTGAATGTAATACCCATGAGATATTTTTTTTTTCTTATTATTATTTACTAAAAATATTTATATTCTAAACAACGGTCAGAAAGCGACTTGAAGATGGTCTGTAAAACATAACGCAATATTTTGACCAAAGAACCACCTTTACATGTTATGTAGACAGACCACAAGATAGTGTTTTAAATTTAGAAATAAATGCGCCTTATAATCCGGTGCGCTTTTTGTATGAAAATAGACCTGAATAGACCCACTCATCAGCAGTGATGAGTGGGTCACTCATCACTGAGTGGGTCAGTGACCCACTCTTTCTGTACTGCTTTTTGTGCTGCTCTAGCATTAGTGTCTGCTTTGCCAGCTGATCTGCCAATTAATTGTCCTTAATGCCTGGAACCCATACGAACCTTAAGTTGGTATTCACCCTCTCAAGCCTGAACAATATTTCATATATGTCTTTAACTATATCTTGTCTGCTTTGCAACCTAAAATTGTTAATAGAGATTAACGCTGACCTTGAGTCGGAGCAGACCTCCACCCTTTTTAGCTGGTACACTTTTACCCACTGTAGTGCTGCTGTGATTTGTTGTTCTTTCCTTAACTGCAATTCAGAGCTTTGGTCCTACAAAAGCAAAGCCTGTACATCCTTAGAATGGATCTACTGTATTTTGTACTCAAACGGTCTTCGACCAACACTGCCCCACTTCCACTAAGCCCTTGACCTTTGGCCTTTTTCCGAGGCCATATATCCACCGAAGCCACAGGGAAAAAACATTGAGGAGTAACTGTTAAAGGTATCAATAAAGAAAACTGCTATTCTCCTGCTCCTCCATGCAAAACATTTATATTCAGCTCCCTCACTCTCCCAGCACGGTAACATCACCCTTCTTGTTCGGTGCTGTATTTCAGAGTGACCTCTAAGACTAACCCAGTACTGCATAGTCAATTGCTTACTCCTCAACTGCAATGGCATCTGCGCCAACTGCACCGGTAGTGCAGGAAAAGGAGTTGTCTTAAATGGTAAATGGGTTATACTTGTATAGCACTTTTCTACCTTCATGGTACTCAAAGCGCTTTGACCATATTTCCACATTCACTCATTCACACACTGATGGCAGGCACTGCCATGCAAGGCCCTAACCACGACCCATCAGGAGCAAGGGTGAAGTGTCTTGCTCAAGGACACAACGGACGTGACGAGGTCGGTAGAAGGTGGGGATTGAACCAGGAACCCTCAGGTTGATAACACGGTCACTCTCCCAGCCGCGCCACGCCGGTTGGGAGAGATTGTGTTGCATCTCTACAACACAGTCTCAGTGCTTGAGTCTGAACTGGCTCCAATTTATTTAACACTCTGCCTCTGCCTCTGACCCATATACACTACATCCATAATCTAAAATGGCCCTTACCATTGCTATATAAAACCTTTTCATGGCTGCTCTGCTGGCGCTCCACTCTACTCCTGCCATATATCTCATCACATTCAATATTAGAAACAGTTCTGGCAACATGAGCATTCCTTGTTAGCCTAGCGTCCATTCACGTTACCTAAAACATGAACTCATTTACCTGTTCTTTTACTTGGCCGTACATTGTCATGGGAGGAAGGACTCTACTTTTCCACATGACCATTATTGTTTTGTCTTCCCCACTGAAAACTTAACCCCCCCCCCCCCCAAAAACAAAATTTTTCCACCATACTTTTTATTTAATTTTATTGGCGATATGACAAACATTTCCACCACATTTTCAAGATCCGCCTTTATCTGCGTATAATGAAGGCTCAAAGCTGCCTTCATCATTGATCATTAGAAAAAAAACGTGGTACATTCTCCACAGCTCGGATCCAACTCTAACCTGAATACACCTATTTAGTAAAAAATATTCATTTAATCTCCACGTTCGATCCAAAATACCGAAATGATTGGAAAAATTCATAAGGGGGCGTAACCTGGACGTGGTCTCGTCGTGTCATGCCAAGCAAACTCCTGAGATCAATTCCACCTTGATTGTGATGTAACAAACAAATCTGCTTGGATTTGTACATGCGCACACTTACATACATCTAAATTTTAACTTGTGTACGAACTTGTATGGATTTTTTATTTTCTGGATTTGGCTATTTTTAGTAGGAAATCCACCCAGCTCTTGTTAAATGAGGGCCCAGGACTTTAATTATTTTTATTTCTTACAAGTTGCATCGATCTCAGCACCTGGGCGCTTTTGTTCTATAGCAGAAATTAAACAGAGTGAACCCTTTTTGTCAGTCATTCACTCTCTTTGTCTCTGTGGGTGGAGGTGGGCCCGCAAGCATATACACACAGAAAAGTTCAGCCTAATTTTCACATAAAGTAATATAGTCCAATAGAATCTAATCACTTGTTGCTTATCCTATTTTTGACATTTCCTGAAAGTTTCATCAAAATCCGCCCATAACCTTTTTGAGTTATATTTCCAACTAACTAACTGACTGACCACAGCAAACATGATAACATGTGTAGTGCTGTATTTGTGTTAGTCACTTCCTGGTTGACTGAGTATGATATAAGACAGGACTGTAAAACTTTGTATTCTTTGGTGGAGGTTGCAGTTGGAACACAACTTTATCGAACCCCAAAAAGTGGAAAAAAATTGTGTAGCGACATTTTTTTTGTTGGCTTGTCCGTTCAGTTTTGGTTGATTTATTGAACGTAACAGGATGGTAGCATTTTTATTTCTGGGACAGAAGGACAACTTCAATTGTGAGAAAACTGCAAAAGTGAAAACGAGACATTGTGAAGCACCATGTTTGTTTCTGTTTTTTGCATAATTCTGCTTACTGAAAAATGAGAAAAAAAACAAAAACATTCAATTGTTGTTTTTCCTGTTATCCTCTTCCTTTGTCCCTCTGTCTCTGGCCTTGCCTCCCTTGCTCCAAATGCCTTCCGCCAGATTGTAGCTGAGATAGGCTCCAGCGCCCCCCGCGACCCCGAAGGGAATAAGCGGTAGAAAATGGATGGATGGATGGATGTTTTATATTCTAGTCTCTTCAAAATAGCCACCCTTAGCTCTGATTACTTTTTCGCACACTCTTGGCATTCTCTCGATGGGCTTCAAGAGGTAGTCGTCTGAAATGGTTTTCACTTCACAGGTGTGCTTGAAGCTCATCAAGAGAATGCCAAGAGTGTGCAAAGCAGTAACCAGGGTAAAAGGTGGCTATTTTGAAGAAACTAGAATATAAAACATCCATCCATCCATCCATTTTCTACCGCTTGTCCCGTTCGGGGTCGTGGGGGGTGCTGGAGCCTATCTCAGCTGCATGTTTTCAGTTATTTCACCTTTTTTTGTTAAGTACATAACTCCACATGTGTTCATTCATAGTTTTAATGCCTTCAGTGACAGTGATCTACAAGGTAAATAGTCGTGAAAATAAAGAAAACGCATTGAATGAGAAGGTGTGTCCAAACTTTTAGCATGTACTGTATATAAATACATAATAATGTTTTAAAAAGTGAATTTTTTACTAAAATAGGGACCTTTGTTGAGGCTAGAACCAATTGTTCATGTTTACATTGATTCTTATGGGGAACTCTACTTTACTAAACAAACTTATTATGTACTACTGTCGTTTAAGTTTGTAACTTTTATGTACAGCTTTTGCTAAAACCATTTTCAAGATACAATTAAGTTCATGAATTGAGATTCCACTGTATTTATTTTAATTACTACCACATGGTCAAGCTTGGGCCACCAGAAGAACGAGTGCTCTAATTTCTCCTTTACTATTGTATACTACAGTGAAAACCAGTGTTGTACTGTACGATTATGTACTACTGTCGTTTAATTTTGTAACTTTTTTATACAGCTTTTGCTAGAAGTGTGGCATGAGATACATGGAGTGGCTAAGAAAAACATTTATTTTCATGACTTCAGTTCTCATTTTTTCAAAAAAATCAGTTTTGAAACACAGCACAAACATGTTCGATGTAAAAGTAGTTTTAACTGAATTTGACCAATGAATATTCACCAAAATAGTTAGGTCTAACACAAGCAACAATGGCACAAATGTATAACCATAACCAGACAATACATCCAAAATGCAACATGTGCATTTTTCTATATGCATAATCAATGAAAACAGACTGCCACGTCTGGGCCGCATGGTCGTTCTCCCAAGATGCAGACGGAACTCCGGAGGCAAGGTGCAGGTAAGAATATGATTAATTGTCCATAAGTCACGTACAATACAAAACTAAAAGGTCCAAACAAAAGAGACGCGTGCCGATCGCACGGGAGCAAAGGAACTAGCTAGCGCGAAAGCTTAGCATATAAACAGGAATCCAGAATCATAGAAGCAGGGAATCATCAAACGTAACTGTTCAATGGAAGCAAATAAGAAAGCCAGACTGAGTGTGGCGAAAAGCAGGGAATAAGTAGCTCTCTGATTCATCTGACCAGGAGCAGGTGAGCGTCCCGAACACTAATCAGAGGCAGGTGAAAACAATCTGCAGTCATAACCCTAAAACACAAACTCAGGGGTGCTCAAAACAGGAACTGAGGGAGTCAAAAACTAAACAATCATTATGCGGGCAGCGGATCATGACACAGACAACTATGCATTAGCAGTATTGTTTTGGATCACAACATAACTTAAGAAATGATTCATTGTGACATAGGCTTATAGGCTACAAAGTGCAGCTGCATTGCCGCAACAAGAAGTACAAACAGCTCAACTTACAAATGATCGCCAAAATAATTTTGCATTCAGGCTATGATTTGGCAGCCAAAAGATGGAGCTAGACATTTGATAGGTGTTTGGAAAGATGGACCCGGTTGCGTGCCTCTAATGCCTTCATGGTTTGATTTCATATTTTTGGGACTTATTCAAACACTAAATACACAAGATCAAGTACCAAAAGATAAGAAAAGTTGGTTTTCCATAATAGGTGTAGTGCTGTCCCTGCCCCTGACCCAACACCTGTAGCTAAGACTGTAATGAAAATATGGCATTAGCATTTAAGCTATATTAGAAACAGCTGGAAATTAATGAAGTGAGGTTCCCCTGGCTGTCAGTGTTAGCATGTCTGTAACTTTGCCTACTATAGTATAATTTCGTTCAGCTACTGGACTTCTCTCCACAAGAAATCACTCGGCTGGAGTTCCTTTAATTCAGTGGTGTCCAAAGTGTGGCCTGGGGGCCATTTCCGGCCCGTTGGCCGAGTTTTGTTGGCCCGCAGCATATTGTCGAAAAAACAACAACAGTAAAAAAAATACAAATAAAAAAAGCAAAAAAAATCGGTATTTCATCAGAAAAAAGCTGAAATTTTCCAAACTAATATTTAGTATTAATATATTTAGTCACATATAACATGGATCTGACACAAAGTGTTGTCTCTAAATAGCTAAAATATCTGTAGCATTTTTTTAAATAAAAAAATATTGTATCAAAATGGCTCCTGCATACTTTGAATTTTCAAGTTTAGAATATTCGAAACTCTTGAAATAAAATAAAGACAATAAAAATACAAACAAAATTTGGTTAGTTAATTGAAACATTTAAAGATACTAACGTATGAACTAATTAATTAGAAAAATTACAACAACAATAATAAACACTGTTAAAGGTGTAACTCAACATTAATATTTTTGTACAGGCTAATTTTTTTACACCCTACTTTATGCCGTTACGCAGTCATATTATCATTATTCATATAATATTCTAACAGGGGGGAAACAACAGTAAAAATTTAAGAAAAAAGAGCAAAAACTTGGAATGTAATGAGAAAAAACTGATAATAAATAAATAAATAAAATAAATAATAAATAAATAAATAAAATAATAATAGTAAATAAATAAACTAATAATAATAATATACTTATACTTTAATATACTTAAACATTAAAAAAAAAAAATTCAAAATGGCCCACCCATACTTGACTTTTCAGTATGTGGCCCTTGGTTGAAAAAGTTTAGACACCCCTGCTTTAATTAAAGAATGAAAGTAGAGAATTTAAGCTTTGAGCATTAGGTTCTGACTAAAAACATAGTCATAAAGTCCATCCTAAGTGTATGTGAACGTGCGTTTGTGCGGGTGTCTGTGTGTGTGTGTGTGTGTGTGTGTGTGTGTGTGTGTGTGTGTGTGTGTGTGTGTGTGTGTGTGTGTGTGTGTGTGTGTGTGTGTGTGTGTGTGTGTGTGTGTGTGTGTGTGTGTGTGTGTGTGTGAGGGCGGTGGAGCGCTATGAAGAGAACCAGTTGGACAGGTACAACTTTCTTCAGTGCTGAAGTGCGTGTGGAGTTTGCTCTCTTTAAGTGTCTCGTTACATCATCAAACACACAAAGAATAAAGGTGCACGCACGCACACTCACACACACACATGCATGCACACACTTACACACACGCGCACACCTGCTCAATGTCCACAAGATGTGAAACCAACATGTCTTTGTAACCATTAAGCCAGTCTGCACACTTGATATTTACAGCCAGAGAGCCACTATAACCAGTCATGCCCTGCTTTACAAAGTCCCAGAGTGCATGTTGGCATCTTTCTCACAAAAAGAAACTGCAGCTCCCCTGGTACCTGCAGCACTCATGCAGCCCAAGACATATTGTACTTAATTGCAGGCAAGACACAACTATCTTGTTACTCACTTGTGTTGCCATCTGTCTACAGTATTTCTGTGTTGGGGTAAGCCATTAATTGTTTGACAGGGCTACCCGGACCAGAGCTCCCTCTGTAGCTTTGGCACTCATGCAGCCCTGGCCCGGGATGCTAGTACCACCACGCTTGACTGTAGACAAGACAATTATATTCCTTCTAATTTCCATTGCCAGCAATTTAGACAATAATGGTTGCGTGTAAATATGTACAGCTATGCAAGCTGTACACCAGGGGTGTGCAAAGTGCCGCCCGGGGGCCATTTACGGCCTGCAGCTTGAGCGTGTTTTTTATTGGCCCTCGCCCCATTCCAAAAACAATCAAAATGCATTTATTATTGATGAGATGTTAGATACTGTACTCATTTGCTGTGTCAATTATAAAACAAAGCAAATATGTTGATGTTTTGTTCCATCAGCTTAGCATCTTCTTCTGTTCTTCTACATGTGGCCTCCGGTGAAAAAAGTAAATCATGACAAACATTTCAATGTGATGCAAATGTGTTGCAGTGTGTGGGCTGAATCTGCATTCAAACTTAATTGAATGGAAATAGAATAACCCCCTCTATGGATTAACAGCATATTAATA